>NC_092007.1:12020459-12320459 GCF_044704955.1 Pristiophorus japonicus | reverse complement strand
ATTGAGTGTAATATCACCATGTTTGCAGATGACACTAAGCTGGGGGCAGTGTCAGCTGTGAGGAGAACCCTAAAAGGCTGCAGGGTGACTTGGACAGGTTTGGTGAGTGGGCAAACGAGTGGCAGATGCAGTATAATGTGGATAAATGTGAGGTTATCCACTTTGGTGGCAAAAACACGAGGGCAAAATATTATCTGAATGGCGGCAGATTAGGAAAAGGGAAGGTGCAATGCGCCTTTGGTGTCACGGTACATCAGTCTTTAAAAGTTGATATGCAGGTACAACAGGCAGTGAAGAATGCAAATGGTATCTTGGCCTTTGTAGCTAGGGGATTTGAGTATAGGAGCAGGGAGGTCTTAGTGCAGTTGTACTGGGCCTCAGTGAGGCCTCACCTGGAATATTGTGTTAAGTTTTGGTCTGCTAATCTGAGGAAGGACGTTCTTGCTCTTGAGGCAGTGCACCAGACTGATTCCTGGGATGGCAGGACTGACATATGAGGAGAGGCTGGATCGACTGGGCCTGTATTCACTGGATTTTAGAAGAATGAGAGGGCATCTCATAGAAACATGTGAAATTCTGATGGGACTGGGCAGGTTAGATGCAGGAAGAATGTTCCCGATGTTGGGGAAGTCCAGAACCAGGGGACATCGTGTAAGGATAAAGGGTCAGCTATATAGGACTGAGATGAGGAGAAACTTCTTCACTCAGAGAGTTGTCCAACTGTGGAATTCCTTGCAGCAGAGAGTTGTTGATGCCAGTTCATTGGATATATTCAAGAGGGAGTTAGATATGTCCCTTATGGATAAAGGGATCAAGGGGTATGGAGAGCAAGCAGGAAAGGGGTACTGAGGTGAATGATCAGCCATGATCTTATTGAAGGTGGTGCAGGCATGAAGGACCGAATGGCCTACTCCTGCTCCTATTTTCTATGTTTCTATGTTTCTATAAGTTTGACTGTTGTGGCGAGTTGAGGCTGACACAGACTCGAATGAGGTTACAGCTATATTTTGCAGAGACTGGAAGATGCCTCGACATTTTCAACTTGTATCTTTATTCATTTCTAAGCAATATCCAATATATGCTGTGTACGTAAAATTGCATCTGAATACTATCTAAATGTAGGTATTTAATTGGCTGTTCCAGTTAGATCTCCGGTCTATCATAATGCTCCAGGATGTTGTCGGTTGGGGATTCGGTGATGGGAATGACATTGTATGTCAAAGGGTTCGCGGGGCAGGTGGGAGGGGGGGCGAGGTGGGGGTGGTGGAGCTGTTCAAATCTCTTTTTTTGGAAATTGTCATTGCCAGATACTGCTATGGTGCAAATTTAACTTGCCACTTATCAGATCAATCCTGAATGTCGTCGAGGGCTTGTTGCATGCAGGCATGGATGGCTTCATTTTCTGAGGATTTGCAAATGGATCTCAACACTTTAATCATCAGGAAACATCCCCACTTCTGAGCATATTTTGAAGAGAAGGTCTTTGATGAAGCAGCTTTAGATGGATGGGCCCAGGACACTGCCCTGAGGAACTCCTGAAACGATGTACTGAGGCTGAGATGTTTTACCTCCTGCAATCACAATCATCTTCCTTTCTGTTGGTATGACTCCAGCCGGTGCAGATGTTTTCCCCTGATTCACATTGATTTTAATTCTACTAATGTTACGTGATGCACTTGATGACAAGGGAAGTCAATCTGACCTTATCTCTGGACTCAGCTATTTTTGTCCATGTTTGAAACAAGGCTGTAATGGAGTGTGGAGACAAATTACCTTTGCAGAGCTCAAAGTGAGCATCGGTGAGCAAAGGCCCCTCGATGGCACTGTCGAATACACCTTCCATCAATTTGTTGAAGATTGAGATGTTTGGATTGGTTGTTTGGATTGTTTTTTCCTGCTTTTTGTGGACAGGACATACCTGGGCAGATTTCTACATTGTCGGCTGATGTCAGCATTGTAGCTGTACTGGAACAGCTTGGTTAGAGGCGGGCTAGTTTTGCAGAACGGGTCTTCAGCATTGGAACTGGATTTTGTCGAGCCCAATAGCATTTTCTGTATCCAGTGTGCTCTGTCATTTCTTGATATCACATGGAATGAATCGAATTGGCTAAAGACTGGCTTCTCTTATTATGGTGACCTCCAGATGTGACTGATATGGTTCATCCACAAGGCACTTTTGACTGAAGATGTTTGTTTCCGCCTTGTCCCTTGCGCTCATGTGTTGGGCTCTGCCATCATTGAGGATTAGATGTCGATTGAACTTTTGTACTTCAAATTGCAGTAAGTATAGATTCAAATATTACAGCACCCTCTATAAGGCATTGCGGAACTCTATGAACAGAACAACCAACTGTGTATCTCATTAACCCATCCCATTGAGGGATTGAAGATTGAACAGCACAGATTCTAAAACAGGAAGTGTAAGTTAGAAAAGTGTCAAATCAGTGATTGAAAGCGAAATAAAGAAATGGAAAAAATATTGAGAGGGAGAACATCGAGCCTCAAAGAACGATACATTAATATTTTTTAATGTTTGTTTTAAAAATAATCTCCATCAACAACTAAAATCTGAAAGTTTGTGACTCCACTTTCAACAATGTTAATTATCAGTGTCAGAGAGGTTGTTAATGTTAATTATCAGTGTCAGAGAGGTTGTTCATGTTAATTATCAGTGTCAGAGAGGTTGTTAATGTTAATTATCAGTGTCAGAGAGGTTGTTAAGGTTAATTACCAATGCCAGAGAGGTTGTTAATGGTAATTATCAGTGTCAGAGAGGTTGTTAATGTTAATTATCAGTGCCAGAGAGGTTGTTAATGTTAATTATCAGTGCCAGAGAGGTTGTTAATGTTAATTATCAGTGCCAGAGAGGTTGTTAATGTTAATTATCAGTGCCAGAGAGGTTGTTAATGTTAATTATCAGTGTCAGAGAGGTTGTTAATGTTAATTATCAGTGCCAGAGAGGTTGTTAATGTTAATTATCAGTGTCAGAGAGGTTGTTAATGTTAATTATCAGTGCCAGAGAGGTAGTTAATATCAATTATCAGTGCCAGAGAGGTTGTTAATGTTAATTATCAGTGCCAGAGAGGTTGTTAATGTTAATTATCAGTGCCAGAGAGGTTGTTAATGTTAATTATCAGTGCCAGAGAGGTTGTTAATTTTAATTATCAGTGTCAGAGAGGTTGTTAATGTTAATTATCAGTGTCAGAGAGGTTGTTAATGTTAATTACCAGTGCCAGAGAGGTTGTTAATGTTAATTATCAGTGCCAGAGAGGTTGTTAATGTTAATTATCAGTGCCAGAGAGGTTGTTAATGTTAATTATCAGTGTCAGAGAGGTTGTTAATTTTAATTATCAGTGTCAGAGAGGTTGTTAATGTTAATTATCAGTGTCAGAGAGGTTGTTAATGTTAATTACCAGTGCCAGAGAGGTTGTTAATGTTAATTATCAGTGCCAGAGAGGTTGTTAATGTTAATTATCAGTGCCAGAGAGGTTGTTAATGTTAATTATCAGTGTCAGAGAGGTTGTTAATGTTAATTATCAGTGCCAGAGAGGTAGTTAATGTCAATTATCAGTGCCAGAGAGGTTGTTAATGTTAATTATCAGTGCCAGAGAGGTTGTTAATGTTAATTATCAGTGCCAGAGAGGTTGTTAATGTTAATTATCAGTGTCAGAGAGGTTGTTAATGTTAATTATCAGTGCCAGAGAGGTAGTTAATGTCAATTATCAGTGCCAGAGAGGTTGTTAATGTTAATTATCAGTGCCAGAGAGGTTGTTAATGTTAATTATCAGTGCCAGAGAGGTAGTTAATGTTAATTATCAGTGCCAGAGAGGTTGTTAATGTTAATTATCAGTGCCAGAGAGGTTGTTTTGCTGTAATTACATTTAACACGCTTTTAAAAATGTCACTTAGACTGATGTGGACAATCCCTAAATCTGATATGGATAATCACTCGATTTATGCTGCGAGATATGTCAATGAGAAACATTACAGAAGAACTTTAATGTTGAGAACTGTGAATTGATGCATTGTGAAGAAAGAGCGAGGAGAATCGATATAAACTAAAAAATCCAATTTTAAAATGGGTGCCAGAACCGAGTGACCTGGGGCTTGAGAGACTCAAATCATTGATGGTGGCAGGACGAGCTGATATAGCTGGTCAAAAACATATGGAAAATGTGATTTGTAAATAGAGAGACAGCATACAAAAGCACTTAGGTTATGCTAAATCTTTGTAAATCATTGATTCGGGCTCAACTGAAGGTTTTTGTCCAAATCAGGATGCCACAAATGAGGAAGGATATCAACCCAGAGAAGCGTTTCGAGTATGTTAGCAGTGAGGAGGGATTTTATTTACGTGGATAGCCTATAGAAGCTGGGATTATTCTCCTCAGAGCAGGGAAGCATAAAGGGAGATGAATTAGAGGTGTTAAAAGTTATGAGTGATTTTATTAAAATAAATTCGGAGGAGGTATCTCCATGACAGACAGATCGGTGACCAGAGGACAAAGATTGATGTAATTTGCAGAAGTGCAGGAGGGTAGATCAGGGGAATGTGTTTACATCGCGAGTTGTTATGAGCTGGTATACACTGCCGCAAAGGGTGCTGGAAGTATATGTAATAGCACCCTTCAAGAGGGAAGTGAATATAAAATTCATACAGAAATCTTTGAAGGTCGATGAGGAAAGAGCAGGGATGTGAGTGTAACTGGATAGCTCTGTCAGAAAGTCAGCACAGACACGGTGGCCGAATGGCCTCTTTCTGTGCCGTATCATTGTGTGACTCTGCAATTCAGTAAGAAGACTATTTTGGTGCCGTGGCATCTAAATCTAGTTCCTCAATGACGTCACTTTTTCTATCGAACAACACATGTGAAGATAAAAGCATTACCTGAAAAAACAGCTGATAAATAAAGAGAATATAGCTAAATATGCGACCCGTCACAAGTGAGAAAAATTAGCCTGCAATACAACAGATACCAGGTCTGATTCATTTGTTTTTCTGCAGTGATATACCTTGTTGACCTGTGACGCAGTAATGCACGTGTTGTGTAAACCATTGAAATAAACTATCAACAGCGCGATTACTTTTGAGGTTTAAGACGAACTTATTTTCTCCTTACACCTACTGCCTATTCGCCCGCCTTATCTTTCGCCCATAAGGAGCTCCATTACTTGTTGGTGCTTGGCAATCATTTGAGCAATTGGGTGGGTGTCAACACTACATTTCTCAGCATGTCCATAGAAACATAGAAAATATGTGCAGGAGTAGGCCACTCGGCCCTTCTAGCCTGCACCGCCATTCAATGAGTTCATGGCTGAACATTCAACTTCAGTACCCCATTCCTGCTTTCTCGCCATACCCCTTAATCTCCCTAGGAGTAAGGACCTCATCTAACTCCTTTTTGAATATATTTAGTGAATTGCCCTCAACAACTTTCTGTGGTAGAGAATTCCACAGTTTCACCACTCTCTGGGTGAAGAAGTTCCTCCGCATCTCAGTCCTAAATGGCTTACCCCTTATCCTTAGACTGTGACCTCTGGTTCTGGACTTCCCCAACATTGGGAACATTCTTCCTGCATCTAACCTGTCTAACCCCGTCAGAATTTTAAATGTTTCTATGAGGTCCTCTCTCATTCTTCTGAACTCCAGTGAATATAAGCCCAGTTGATCCAGTCTTTCTTGATTGGTCAGTCCCGCCATCCCGGGAATCAGTCTGGTGAACCTTCGCTGCACTCCCTCAAAAGCAAGAATGTCTTTCCTCAGGTTAGGAGACCAAAACTGTACACAATACTCCAGGTATGGCCTCACCAATGCCCTGTACAACTGTAGCAACAGCTCCCTGCCCCTGTATTCAAATCCCCTTGCTATGAAGGCCAACATGCCATTTGCTTTCTTAACCGCCTGCTGCTCCTGCATGCCAACCTTCAATGACTGATGTACCATGACACCCAGGTCTCTTTGCACCTCCCCTTTTCCTAACCTGTCACCATTCAGATAATAGTCTGTCTCTCTGTTTTTACCACCAAAGTGGATAACCTCACATTTATCCACATTATACTTCATCTGCCATGCATTTGCCCACTCACCTAACCTATCCAAGTCGCTCTGCAGCCTCACAGCATCCTCCTCGCAGCTCACACTGCCACCCAACTTAGTGTCATCCGCAAATTTGGAGATACTACATTTAATCCCCTCATCTAAATCATTAATGTACAGTGTAAACAGCTGGGGCCCCAGCAGAGAACCTTGCGGTACCCCACTAGTCACTGCCTGCCATTCTGAAAAGTCCCCATTTACTCCTACTCTTTGCTTCCTGTCTGACAACCAGTTCTCAATCCACGTCCGCACACTACCCCCAATCCCATCTGCTTTAACTTTGCACATCAATCTCTTGTGTGGGACCTTGTCGAACGCCTTCTGAAAGTCCAAATATACCACATCAACTGGTTCTCCCTTGTCCACTCTACTGGAAACATCCTCAAAAAATTCCAGAAGCTTTGTCAAGCATGATTTCCCTTTCACAAATCCATGTTGACTTGGACCTATCATGTCACCTCTTTCCAAATGCACTGCTATGACATCCTTAATAATTGATTCCATCATTTTACCCACTACCGATGTCAGGCTGACCGGTCTATAATTCCCTGTTTTCTCTCTCCCTCCTTTATTAAAAAGTGGGGTTACATTGGCTACCCTCCACACTATAGGAACTGATCCAGAGTCAATGGAATGTTGGAAAATGACTGTCAATGCATCCACTATTTCCAAGGCCACCTCCTTCAGTACTCTGGGATGCAGTCGATCAGGCCCTGGGGATTTATCGGCCTTCAATCCCATCAATTTCCCCAACACAATTTCCCGGCTAATAAGGATTTCCCTCAGTTCCTCCTCCTTACTAGACCACCGACCCCTTTTATAACCGGAAGGTTGTTTGTGTCCTCCTTCGTGAATACCGAACCAAAGTACTTGTTCAATTGGTCCGCCATTTTTTTGTTCCCCATTATGACTTCTCCTGATTCTGACTGCAGGGGACCTACGTTTGTCTTTACTAACCTTTGTCTCTTTACATATCTATCGAAAGTTTTGCAATCTGGTGAGTGAGTGTTCAGTCATATGTGCACCAGGCATTTCCCGGCACAAACCTCTCGCGCTGGTTGAATTTTACCAGAAAAGGCGGGGTGGGAATCTGAAAGGATCGTGTTAGAAATCAGGGGCTCAAAATATATAAAACCAACATGTAGGATACTGCATGTAAATCATTGTTTTTGGATTGGAGCCGAAATATAACCTCAGAGATGTACTTAGAAGCATTAATGTTTTGGAACCCTACAGAGATGTTATAGCATTCTGCACTATGACAATCATTATCTGTTATTTTCAACTTAAGATTTCAACTTTGGTTAGTGATCTTTAAGACAATCTGTTATAGAAAGAATCAGAATTGGTGGAAGCGGTAGGAATCATCGTAAACATGTGATACATCATAAAGGAGATAACACTCTCAAGCGAGCAGTTTACAGGTTTGGCTTCATGGGACCAAAGGCAGAATACGGACAAAAGAGATAAGATCTGAATTTCAAATAACAACCCTGGGAAAGTGTTACAATAAAGACATGTGGCCAAAATCTTTAGGGCGGGTTTTTGACAAAAATCTAGACAAAGAACCAGAAGTCTTATTGGATATTACGTTTTTATGGAAACATCTATCGGTCAAAAGGTATTGTAGATAGCCCATATCATGTCCATCCCAAACAAGAGAATATCAGTAGCCTGTTCAAGGTTGTACTCACAAGCGGCGTGAGGGGAGAGTGAACCAAAAGTTGTACTGGTCGTATACTCTTCGAATGATCCCATGCTTTACCGATGAAACCACTAGACAAATAGAAAGAGACCACAAGCTAGAGAACTGCTCAAGTGCACCAGCCGTTTGTCCGATCGGATCGGCAACAACTATCTGTTATTCCTGTTTAGCTAATGTGTTATATTCTGTCTTAAACTCGGATTAAACACATATCCACCAGATCGGTTTACAGTCGATCCTGATTTAAAGTGACCAAAGGCAGCTTTAACTTTGGCTAGTTGTAACAATCCAACTGTGCTACCTTTCCACCCTGTCCCCTCTATATCAGCCTCGGTTGGCATCAGTGGGAGTAAGGTTACAGGCGGCGTGCAAACCCCGCCTTCATCCGGTTCCGTCAATTTCCCGACTGCCAGTTTAGTTTAAAATTGCCTCCTCCATGAGAGGAAATCAATTTCCTCTCCCTCCACCCAACGAATTCCAAGCAAGTCTAGAATCTGGAAGATTCCTACACTATGTGCCTGAGCAATTAGCTGTCGAAACGGGCAGATTTATGGAATAGCAAAAGCAGACCTTAGCTAGTGCATGTGTTGTCCTCCAATCCCTATATCCAATATGACGGGTCTGTGCCGAACTATGATGTACTGGAGCGGATTTTCATTCAATACTGAAAGCCTGGGGAGAGGCCTTGTACTAAGCAGGCACCTGATTATAAATGTTATTTTGAGTTTATTTTGTTTAAAAACTCCGGTAAAAAGTGGAATGTTACACGTTCCATTCTTCCTCTCAGATTGTTGTTGAAGAGGACTTTCATTAGTGCCGCCCAATCTTCGTTCCCTATGTCGACTCTGAGCAGAAAATGACCGGGTGTCAGAAAGGATCGTCAAGTATATTCCACAATAGAACATGCAATCAAAGAAGTGAGGCTGAATCTCACTGAAAATTGGGCTTCAGCTTTCTAAGCTTATATCTGCAAGCTTCAGATGCCAAACTTCCGATGCAGCTCCTTGGTCGAGACACAGGATAATTCGGTTGACACCGACAGCGAGCCAGCCATTGGAACAGGGAGGAAGGCAAAAGGTTAGAGCGTGAGCCCATTCCTGCACCATCTGACTCCACATTAAGGCAAGTTAAAAACTGTTTTACTTATCTTCTGTTGGTGGCCTCCCTAGGTGCCTGTAAGGACCATTACAGACAGAGGCATTAGAAATTATAAGTGGAATTAATGAAATGACAGCGACATGAAACAAATATTTCCAACTGTCTTGAAAGAGAAGGCATACATACATTCTAGAAATAGTGCAGATTCCTCTATAACAGAATGGAAAGTGACAAATATAATGCGCCAGTCAAGAAAGGAGGAAAAGAGAAAACATGGAACTGTACACCAGTTAGCCTCAGATCAGTAGGAGAGGAAATGTTAATCAAATAATCTATTACTGCGGAATTGGTAACAGGGCATTCACAAATCATGATATAATTAGGCAGAGTAAACATTTTTTGATGAAAGTCAACTCATGGTTGACAAAATCTAATCGAGTTTGTGAGGTTGTAACTAGCAAGGTAGATAAGGGGAAAGACTGCATGTATTGCAATTGGATTTTCAAAACGCTTTTGATAAATTGCCTCACAAGAGGATATTATGCAACATTATCCGTTTTGTAATAGGGGGTAATCTACTTGCATGTATTGAGTATTGCTTAACGGAAATAAGACTCATGATAGGAATAAAAGGCTTTTCAAAAATGTTGGCAGGCTGTAATGAGTGGGATACCGCAGGGATCAGTGCATGGGCTGCAGGTATTTATAATCTACATCAATGGTTTACATTAGGGGAACGAATGTAACAAATTCAAATTTGCTGACGAGTCAAAACTAGGTGGGAAACTAAGTTGTGAGGAGATGCAATGTGACTGCAAATAGATATAGACAATTTAAGTGAGTGCGCAATAACAGGCCAAATGGAAAATAATGTGACTTAAATGTGAACTTGTGCACTTTGGTAGGAATAAGAGAAAAACAGAACATTTTATAAATGGTAAGAGATTGGGATATATTGGTATATAGAGCAACCTGAGAGTCCTTATACACGAATCACACAAAGTTAACATGCAGGTACAGCAAGCAATTACGAAAGAAAACAGTATGGCAGCCGTCATTACAAAACGATTGGTGAATAAAGTAAAGATTTTTTCTTGCGATTTTGTAAGTTCTTGGTGGGAATATACGTGGAATAATTTGTACAGTTTAGGTATCCTTACGGAATAGAAACATAGAAAAATAGAAAATATTTGCAGGAGTAGGCCATTCGGCCCTTCGAGCCTGCATCACCATTCAATATGATCATGATGATCATGCACCTTCAGTACCCATTTCTGCTTTCTATGCATACCCCTTGATCTCTTTATCCATAAGGGTCAAATCTAATTCGCTTTTGAATATATCTCAACAGCTTTCTGTGGTACAAAATTCAACAGGTTCACAATTCTCTGGGTGAAGAAGGCTCTCCTCATCCCAGGCCTAAATGGCTTACCATTATCCTTAGACTGTGACCGCTGGTTCTGGACTTCCACAACATCAGGAACATTCTTCCTGCATCTAACCTGTCTAGTCCCTTCAGAATGTATGTGTTTCTATCAGATCCCCATTTATTCTCCTAAATTCCAGTAAATATAAGCCTAGTCGATCCAGTCTTTCTTTATATGTCAATTCTGCCATCCCGGGAATCAGTCTGGTGAACATTCCATGCACTCCTTCAATAGTAAGAACGTCCTTTCTCAGATTAGGAGACCAAAACTGAATGCAATATTGAAGGTGTGGCCTCACCAATGACCTGCACAACTGCAATATGACTTCGCTGCTCCTATACTCAAATCCTCTCGCTATGAAGGCCATCATGCCATTTGCCTTCTTCACTGCCTGCTGTACCTACATGCCAACTTTCAATGACTGATGTACCATGATACCCAGGTCTCGTTGTACCTCCCCTTTTCCAAATCGGTCACAATTCAGATAATATTCTGCCTTCCTCTTTTTGCCACCGAAGTGGTTAACCTCACATGTATCTACATTATACCGGATCTGCCATGCATTTGCCCACTTTCCTAACATGTCCAAGTCAGCCTGCAGCCTCTTAGCCTTCTCCTCACAGCTCATACTGCCACGCAGCTTAGTGTCATCTGCAAATTTGAAGATATTACTTTAAATTTCTTCATCTATATCATTAATGTATATTGTAAATAGCTGGGGTTGCAGCACTGAAACTTTCAGTAACCCACTAGTCACTGCCTGCCATTCTGAAAAGGATCCGTTTATTCCTACTCTTTGCTTCCTGTGTGCCAAACAGTTCTCTATCCACGTCAATACATTACCCCCGATACCATGTGCTTTAATTTTGCACACTAATCTCTTATATGGGGCCTTGTCAAAAGCCTTTTGAAAGTACGAATATACCACACCAACTGGTACTTCCTTGTCCACTCTTCTAGTTACATCCTCAAAAAATTTGAGAAAATATGTCAAGCATGATTTCCCTTTCATCAATCCATGCTGACTTGGACTGATCCTGTCAGTACTTTCCAAATGCACTTCTTTTATATATTTAATAATTGATTCCAACATTTTCACCACTACCGATGTGAGGCTAACTGGCATTTAATTCGCTGTTTTCTCTCTCCCTTATTTTTTAAAAAGTGGGGTTACACGAGCTACCCTCCAATCCATAGGAACTGATCCAGTGTCTATCGAATTTTGGAAAATGATCACCAATGCATCCATAATTTCGAGGGCCAGTTCCTTAAGTACTCTGGGATGCACACTATCAGGCTGAGGGGATATATTGGCCCTCAATCCCCTCAATTTCCCGAAGACAATTTCCTGACTAATAAGGATTTCCTTCAGTTCCTCCTTCTCGCTAGATCCTCAGTCCCCTATTATTTTCGGGAGGTTATTCGTGTCTTCCTTCATAAAGACAGAACCAAAGTATTTGTTCAATTGGTCTGCCATTTCCATGTTCTCCATTATGAATTTACCTCATTCAGACTGCAATGGACCTGCATTAGTCTTCACTAATCTTTATCTCTTCATGCATCTATAGAAGCTTTTGCAGTCGGTTTTTATGTTGCCTGAAAACATACTCTCTTACTCTATTTTCCGCCTCCTAATTAACCCCTTACTCCTCATCTGCTGCGTTCTAAATTTCTCCCAGTCCTCAGGTTTGCTGCTTTTTCTGGCCAATTTCTATGCCTCTTTCTTGGAATTAACACAATTTCTCTTGTTAGCCATGGTTGAGCCACATTTCCCTTTTTAGTTTTACGCCAGACAGGGATGTACAACTGTTGTAGTTCATCCATGTGATCGTTAAATATCTGCCATTGCCTATCTACCGTCAGCCCTTTAACATAGAAACATAGAAAATAGGTGCAGCAGTAGGCCATTCGGCCCTTCGAGCCTGCACCGCCATTCAATGAGTTCATGGCTGAACATGCAACTTCAGTACTCCATTCCTGCTTTCTCGCCATATCCCTTGATCCCCCTAGTAGGAAGTATTATATCTAACTCCAGTCGCCAATCTATCTTAGTCAATTCACGTCTCATACCATCAAAGTTACCTTTCCTTAAGTTCAAGACCCGAGTCCCTGAATTAAGTGTGTCACACTCCATCTGAATGAAGATTTCTACCATATTATGGTCATTCTTCCCCAAGGGGCCTCGCAGAACCAGATTGCTAATTCATCCTCTATCATTACACAAGACCCAGTCTAGGATGGCCTGCTCTCTAGTTGGTTCCTAGACATATTGGTCTGGAAACCATCCCATATACACTCCAGGAAATCCTCCTCCACAGTACTGTTGCCAGTTTAGTTAGGCCACTCTATGTGTAGATTAAGGTCACCCATGATAACTGCTATACCCTTATTGCACGCGTCCCTAATTTCCTATTGGATTGTATTCCCCAACCTCCTTACTACTGGTTGATGGTCTGAACACAACTCCCACTAATATTTTCTGCTTTTTGAAGTTTTGCAGCTCTACCCGTAAAGATTCCACATCATCCAAGCTAATGTCATTCCTTACTATTGTGTTAATCTCCTCTTTAACCAGTAACACTACCGCACCTCCTTTTCCGTCCTGTCTATCCTTCCTGAATATTGAACACCCCTGGATGTTGAGTTCCCAGCCTTTGTTACCCTGGAGCTATGACTCCATAATGCCAATTACATCATATCCGTTAACAGCTATCTACGAAGTTAATTCATCCACCTTTTTAAAAATGCTCCTCACATTGAGACTCGGAGTCTTCAGGCATGTTTTTAACTCTTTTTGTCCTTTTAGAATTATGTTCTAATGTGGCCATTTTTGATTTTGCCCTTGATTTCTCTGCTCTCAAGTCTTGTTTTTCTCCGTTCTATCTTTTGCTTCGGCCCCCTTTTTACTTCCCTCTGCCTCACTGTATAGATTCCAATCCCCCTGCCAAATTAGTTTAAACCCTCCCAAACAGCACATGGAAACAATCCACCTCGGACATAGATTCTGGTTCTGCCCAGTTGCAGACCGTCCAGTTTGTATTGATCCCACCTCCCCCAGAATCGTTTCCAATGTCTCAAGAATTTGAATCCCTTGCACCATGCCTCAAGCCATGTATTCTTCTGAACTATCCTGCTAATCTTACTCTGATTAGCATGTGGCACTTGTAGCAATCCTGAGATTACTACCTTTGAGGTTCTACTTTTTAATTTAACTCCTAGCTTCCTAAATTCAGCTTGACGGACCCTATCCCGTTTTTTCCCAATGTCGTTGGTACCTATATACACCACGACAGCTGCCTGTTCACGCTACCCCTCCAGAACGCCCTGCAGCAGCTCCGAGACATCCTTGCCCCTTGCACTATGGAGGCAACGTACCATCCTGGAGTCTCGTTTGTGGCCGCAGAAAGATCTATCTATTCCGCTTACAAATGAATACCCTATCGCTATAGCTATCCCACTCTTTTTCCTGCCCTCCTGTGCAGCAGCGACACCCACGGTGCCATGAGCTTGGCTGCTGCTGCATTCCACTGATGAGCCAGCTTTCCCAACAATATTCAAAACGGTATATCTGTTTTGGAGGGAGATGGCTGCAGGAGCCGCCTGCATTACTTTCCTTCCCCTGCTCTTCCTGCTGGTCACCCATTCTCGATCTGCCTGCATAACCTTTACCTGTCTTAGTGGGAGTGCAGTGAAGTTTCACTGGACAGATTGCTTGGATGAGGATATTTCCTCTGAGGTGAAGTTGAGTCGTCTAGGCCTATACTCTCTAGAGTTTCAAAGAATTTGAAGTGATCTCATTGAAACGAAAACATTTCTTAAGGGACGGAGATGGTAGATGCTGGGAGGATATGTCTCCTGGCTGAGGAGTCCAGAATTTTAGAATAAGTTGTCAGCCATTTAGGACTGAGGTGAGGAGGCATTTCTTCAAATCAAATGATTGTCAATCTTTTGTATTTTCGAATCCAAATCACTGCCAATGCTCAGTAGTTGACTATTCCCAAGACAGAAACCGATAGATGTTTGGATATTATGGGAACCAATTGACTCATCGTGTCAGTGCCAGCCGCAATGGAGCCATCCTTCCTATTCCGACTTTCCAGCTCTTGGTTCATAGCGTTGTTGGTTACTCCACATCAAGTGCTAATCCAGTTACTTTTTAAAATGCGATTCGGGTTTTTGCCTCCTACACCCTTTCACGCATTGAGTTCGAGGCCCAGTCCACACTATGGGTGGAAAAGGTTCTCCTCATCTATTCATCTAATCCATCTACCATTTACTTAAAATCTATGTCACATGGTCATTTGATAAATTAAATATGGCCTTCATATCTTCTCTATCCAGAACCCTCATGATTTATTTTGTCCTTGTATACTTACTTGTATTCCCCCAGCATGTACACCACTGGTGCTGAAAAACTTTGCAGTATTTCTGTCCCAGCAAATGTATAACACTCCTGCGGCAAAATAAGAGTCTTCGCCTGCAGTGCAGTAGATGAGTCTCCGTCAGTCCAACAAAAGTGGGGCCTTGAATATGAATAGAATCAGCTTTAGCAGCAGAAGGGCATTTCCACGTCTTATATTACTGTAGGCATCCTAGCACTGGAGGACCATGTTCATATCTCATGCAAATGTAGAATACAACTAGTACCTTAGAAGCGGTAGCAACACCAGTGTAAGTGTAGGGATACACTTGTGCCTGACGATAACCTTCACCACTAGTATAAGTGTAGGAGTGCTGGTACAACTGGAGGAGGACGGTCAGTTTTAGTTCAAATGTACGCTGCCACTAATATCAGAAGAGCACTTTCACTTCCAGTGTAACTGTACGTGTGCCACTAGTACCAGAAGAACATGGTCATCTCTGGTGTAAGTGCAGGGCTACCACTCGTACCGAAGGAGTACTTTCACACCTAGTATAAATATAATGTGTCACGAGACCCGGAGCAGCATGTTCACCTCTGATATAAGTACACAATTACCAGTAGTACAGGAAAAGCTTGTTCATCTCTAGCATAGTGTAGGTGTACCACTACACCCAGAGTAACGTGTTCAGCTCTAATATAAGTATAGGTTTATCACTATTACAGGAGAAGCATTGCCACCTCTATTGTAATTGTAGGGGTAACACTAATGCTGCTAAAGCGAGGAAGTAGTAAGGGGTTTAGCAGCTTTGAAAGTCGCTAAAACCCCAGGCCCGGATGAGCCATATCTATGCTGTTAAGAGATGCAAAAGAGGAAATAACAGTGGCTTGTTCTTTATTTTCCAATCCTCTCTGGCTACAGGTGTGGGGCTGGAGGACTGGATGATAGCTAATGTCGAACATTTGTTTAAAGAGGGAGAAAGCGATAGACCGAATAATTACAGGCAAACAGCCGACCATCGGTGGTGGGAAAATTATTGGAAAAAATCTGATTAACAGATAAATGTTCATTTAAAAGATATGGATTAATCAAGGACAGTCAGCATGGATTTGTTAAGGGAAGGTCGTGTCTGATTAACTTGGAGGTCACCAGGAAGGGCAATGCCATTAATACGTTTGATACAGTTAATATGTATTTTAGCAAGGCCTTTGAAAAGGTCACACATGGCACACTGGTCAGGAAAGTAAAAACCCATGGGATCCAGGAAAAGTGGGAAGTTGGATCCAAAATTGGTTGAGAATCAAAGCGTAATGGTTGTTTGGTATTTGGCCAATTTGTGACTGAAATGCTTTTACCAGTGGTGATCCGCAGGGCTCAGTATTAGATCCATTGGTCTATGTGGTATATCAATGGTTAAACTTGAATATACGCGGTATGATTAAGAAATTTTCAGATGTTACTAAAAGTCAGCTGTGTCGATGATAATGAAGAAGAACGCTGTAGACTCCAGTAAGATATCAATGAACTGGTTAGTTGGGCAGAGCAGAGGCAAATGGAATTGATCCGTAGAAGTGTGAGGTAATACATTTGGGGTGGGTTAAACAGGAAATGGAATACACATTAAATGGTAGGACACTGCAAAGTGTAGAGGAAAAAAGGGACCATGAAGTACATGTAAACAGAGCCCTGAAATTAGCAGTTCAGATGGATAAGGTAGATATGAAGGCGTACGGACTAAGAACTGTAAAATTGTGTAGGCTGGATAGCTCTTTGATGGCCAGGCTGACATGTTAGACTGAAATGGTCTCCTTTCATGCTGCAAACTTGCATGATTCTATGATTCTATACCAGCAGAGCACTGTCAGCTCGAATATAATTATAGTTTACCACTAACATCAGAAGGGCACTTTCAGTGCCAGTGTAATTGTATTGGTATCGCTGCTATCGGTGGAACACAGTCACATCGAGAGCAACTGTTGGTGTGCCAATGGTGCAGAACAAGCTGGAGCACCGCTGGTGTAAGTGCAGGAAACCACTCGATCAGGACATTCACGTCCATTACCTGACTGAGTTCAGTGTTATCACTGGTGCCAGAGGAGCAAGGTTACCTCGAGCATAAGTGCAGTGTATAACTAGAACTGCAGTGGCACTTTCTCATCTGTTGGAAATGTAGTGCTATGAATAGTACCAGAGATGTAAGATCACCACGATTTTAAGTGTGGGTCATCCACAGTTACATGAGAAGCACTCTCACCTCAAATGTAAGTATAGGTTTACAACAACTACCAGAGGAATGCGGTTACCTTCAATGCCCTCCGACTGTGCTCACAACCAATTGTGCACGACATGGCTCACCAGCTGTTCTGGACGGGTTTGACCAATCAGACTGAGTCAAGGATAGGGGCAGGACATGCACGGCTCGGGGAGCTGTCATCACTGCTCCTGCAGTAATAGGCTCAGCAGCTGTACTGTGAGATTGCACATACAAATTGTAATGAAGATTTTATTTGAGCACGCTTTTTAGAAAATTCCCGCTAACACTTTCTATTATTTCATTAATCTGATGAATCAGACGAAAACAATTTACCTCAGTCTATTTGTTAAATGACTGTAAATAATGCTAATTATGAGTTAACCTGATTGACTCTCTGGTGGATTGAAGTGTGGATAAATATATGTTCCCTTCCATTGCCTCAGACGTGTGCCTATCAGAATATTTCAGTTCCAAACGAATACATCCACTGTCACGAAAATGGGCCAACTAATGATGCTACAGATAAAAGCGATTTATTTCCCGATTCTCGCAGTAATCGGTGTAACAGGTGAGTCATATTAACCTGTTTGTTGTTGATCTGTGTGAACTGACTCATGTTCTTACCACATGTAGGATAAGATAACGTGTGTTCCAGATGGCAGCATTACAAGGTCAGAAGAGACTGGAACAATCTCACTGAAGCGCCCGTCCACACTTTCTGCTTTCCCCTTAAGCTGATATCATTAATGAAGTTACAATATTCTCTGAAGCTACAGTACAAGGATTTTGGCTGATTTCTGGATTGTCTTGATGCCCCGTGCACAGTGAGCATTTCAGCAGCTCAGTAAAGTATGTGGGTTGGTTTTGAAGGTTAGAGGTCCATTACTAATCATATTCCACACTGGTCCGTGCTGACAGTAACACCGAATGGAGTAAAATGCTCTCATCAGATATTTCCATATATATTTCTATATTTCAATCAGACACTCCAACATTATTTCTCTGCTCTCTTTTTCTTACAGCGAACTTGGTGACAATTGTTATTTTATCCCGAAGAAACTGTGGCCTTTCCAAGTGTATCTCTGTCTACATGATAGCCATGGCATCCGTGGATCTACTGGTCATGATCGTCAATGTAATGCTGTTCAATATTTTCAGTAATCGCTTTCCACTTTCATTCCTGTCCCACACTCCCGTGTGTAAGCTCATTTTATACATGACTGCTGTCAACCTTGATTTGTCTGTTTGGTTCACCGTTTCCTTCACATTTGACCGATTTGTGGTTATCTGCTGCCAGAATTTTAAAACAAAGTATTGCACCGCGAGAACTGCGGCCAAGGTTATAACAGCTTTCACAGTCCTCATCTTTTTAAAGAACATCCCTGTTTTGCTTGCATTTGAACCTCATCAAATAATTACCAAGGTGCATTGGGGCTGCGTGACAAGTGTAGCATTTGTTTCCTCACCTCCAGGTGCGGCATACATCTGGTTTCACAGCGCCTGGGGCATTTGGTTTCCCTTTACTTTAATTGCCTTGTTAAATTGTTTGACAGGCAGACGTATTTTAGTGGCCAGTAGATCCCGCAGGGGACTCAGGGGCCACAGGAGTGAGACGCAGAGCGATTCAGAGATGGAGAACCGAAAGAAATCCATAATTTTACTCTTCGCTATATCGGGCAGTTTTGCATTGTTGTGGCTGACTGCTGCCGTGAGTTTGGTAACTACCAGGTTGGCAAGCATTAATTATTACCGAGGTGACCGCACAGACCCTGGATATATCGCCACTGAAACAGGAATAATGTTAAAGTTTTTGAGTTGCTTTCAAAACCCGTGTATTTATGCAGCGACCCAGAGGAAATTCAGGGAAGAGCTGAAGACAGTGGTGAAATCTCCCTGGACATTCATTCTGAGGTTGGTTAGAAAAAGACAGTAAAACGATTCAATCCTAAAGAGAGCTTCCTCGTCACGAAAGCTCAATTTTACCTCAATTTCCACCGCAGAACATCCGTTTTCTGTGGTGATTGAAAAATTGGTGAGATCTTGTGTGAACATTTTAGCCATTTTGTAGCATATGTTTGATTTATGCATTGCTTTAGTTTTTCGCACTTGTTTCGCTGAGTAAACATCATCTATTCCTGCAAATGAAGCACAGTCACGTTCAGGGATCAAGGATAACAATGATGAGTTCAGCAGTGGAGCCAGACATGTGACAAGACAGGAATCCACCATACACTGCATATAAAGGGATCAGGCGTCGCACTTTAAAATCATCAATGAAGTTTAATTCTCTGCTAAAATCATCAAAGGTCTTGTGATCGCCGATATTGGTAATTTTCCTGTAAGTTTGGTGTGAATAATACAGGCGCGGATCTCTCTATTGGACACCATTCCTCATTGACAAGTAGAGCAGGCTTTTGTCACGTGATCAGTGGAGAAAACAGTTGGAACTCGGTTCATCGATGTGACCTTTCACCTCTTGTGTCCCAGATACTGACTGAAATTGTCGATTGTGTACCGACTGCTGTCTCTGACTCAGCACAAAGATGGAGCTGGCTCTTGTATTGTGCTGTCGATAAAGTTATGATGAGTAATATTATTGATATTCTCTGTTGAGGTCTCTCCTCAGATACAGGAAATGAATGTTAAAATAATGACTTCCATAATTTTTTAAACTATCAATTGATGCAAGTAATCGGATGTAAACGGATACGATATAGTTGCAATTATGGAAACATTGTTGCAGGTTGACCAGGGTTGAGAACTGAATATCCAAGGATGTTCCATATTTAGGAAGGAGAGGCAAAAAACAATGGTGTGGCATTGTTAGCTGCGAGGGATAAATTGTAAGGTTGCAAATAGGGGGTCAGAATTATGCTGAAGGTAGTGAACATACAATTGCCTATGTAGGTAAAACTTCCTTATATAGGCATAGCACACATACGAATTAAACTGTAGCTTAACCTTAGTAACACTTAAACAGCCGAAGTCAGTTGTTTTGTTTAAAAGTCCCTGAGGAAGAGATAAAGAAGTCAGTACAAACCACCCTAGGCCACGGATAGACTGGGGTAGAGAGCAAAATGGAACAGAACAATGATGAAAGATGCACAGCTGCATGTACCACTCAGAGCCCGTCTGATAAGAGTCGACAAATCAATGTCACTTCGCTGATAACAGTAGACCTATCGATGATTTTGAGGAGGATCGCTCCTCTCCAAAAACTGGATAAATTATGCTTGAAAATTATTGTATTTCGGAGGTTCCACGACTGAACCTTCTCTTGCAATTGTTCGTAATAAAAGCCGATTGAACCTGGGATTTCGTGTGTTCACTTCCGTGGTCGATATACAACAGGAGAAGGGCGAGGTATCGATTAACTACATCAGTTAGTCCACCTTGAGGGAGCGAAGCCTCCTTTTTCCCCAACAGGAGGGTAGGTGTCGATTAACTATATCAGTTAGTCCACCTTGATGTAGAGAAGCCTCCTTTTTAACCCTTACATTTGGCGTCACGAACAAGATGCAGACCCTCTGACATGGATGACGTGACAGCTGAATGGCAGTGAGTATGTTTTGTAACACCTGCAGCTGTAGCATTGATGGGGAAGGAGGTAATCTGTATAAAGAAATAGAAGGGGAAATCTGTTGAACAAGTTACAGCGAATCACGGAAGGATGAAAACCAAGGGCGGGATAGCTTTATTGCCTGAAAAAGAAGGGGGAAGAGGACCCCAGCGATCGTTAGAGGAAAATTAAGGTGTATGTCCCGAAGCGTGACACGGTAATAACACGGAGACACCGGTATTGATCGTGTGCAGTGCAAAGAAGAAGAAATACAACCTAAAGAGTGGGGTGGAACCCCAGGATCCTAGGAAAACTGGCCAGTCGGATACAATGCTAGCTGAGAAAAATGGAAAATTAATAAAAGAAAATTGCTGGAAAAACACGTTGAATTTAAAAAGGACAGTGTGTTTATATTAAAAGATAAAAATGCAACCTTGAAAGCTGCAGCTGCTGGAAAGAGAAACAGATACCTTTAGAAAAATGGACTGGAGGAAAATCATCAAAATACAAAACCTAATTTGAAGAAAGGAGATGAAATTAGCTGTGAAAAAGATATTGGTTAAAATATAAAAACTTACGAGTTAAATCCGACACAGAATTATTGTGCTGAGAAAGAGACACAAAGATGTTTAACGATGGAATGGAGGTAGGTCAGCAAAAAAGAAAAATTATTATGTTTGGATTCAAAAGGGAAAAAAAACCTAAGTTGTGCGAACTCTGCAAAGGAAGGAAAAAACTGGGAATTAGAGAATTCTTAAAAAAGCTGGAACCGGCACAGAAGTTCAGATTTTGTGCAGAAAGAAATAAAACACAAGATTTGCTCAGTGAATGGGACCGTAAAAATGAAATGCTGGACTGCATATAGCTTGTGGTAAAATTGGATTTCAGTCAACAAAGCAGCTTTTAAAAATGTGTGGACTTGTTTTAAATCAGTGAAAAAATCTTTGCCAAGTATTCGAATTAGAAGTTTAGAGAAATAGGAGTTTAATCTAAAATGCTGTCTTTCCCGATGAGAAGGTTTTATTATGACAACTTTACTAATGATTTCTGCTGTTTTAATGGAGTTCCAATTCCTAAGCCAGTTTTGAAAGCACAAAGACTTGGGAAAAACATTGTCATGATTATGCGAAGTCACGTAATGACGTCAGGCCTTCTTACAAACCTCGAAAGGCGTTGAAGCATTCCATTGACAGCTGTTTTATACTGGACATTATTAATTTGGATTTCTGAATAAAAGAAATACTCACCTGACAGACGGAGTAAATGGTGGGATTTTCAGAACAAAAATAAAAGGAAGAACATAAGAACATAAGAATTAGAAACAGGAGTAGGCCATCTAGCCCCCCGAGCCTGCTCCGCCATTCAATAAGATCATGGCTGATCTGGCCGTGGACTCAGCTCCACTTACCTGCCCGCTCCCCGTAACCCTTAATTCCCTTGTTGGTTAAAAATCTATCTATCTGTGACTTGACTACATTCAATGACCGACCCTCAACTGCTTCCTTGGGCAGAGAATTCCACAGATTCACAACACTCTGCGAGAAGAAATTCCTTCTCAACTCGATTTTAACTTGGTTTCCCCGAATTTTGAGGCTGTGCCCCCTAGTTCTAGTCTCCCTGACCAGTGCAAACAAGCTCACTGCCTCTATCTTGTCGATCCCTTTCATTATTTTAAATGTCTCTATAAGATCACCCCTCATCCTTCTGAACTCCAATGCTAAAGACCCAGTCTACTCAATCTATCATCATTATAATGTAACCCCCTCATCTCCGGAATCAGCCTCGTGAATCGTCTCTGTACCCCCTCCAAAGCCAGTATATCCTTCGTTAATTATGGTGACCAAAACTGCACGCAGTACTCCAGGTGCGGCCTTACCAATACCCTATACAGTTGCAGCATGACCTCCCTGCTTTTGTACTCCATCCCTCTCACAATGAAGACAAACATTCCATTCGCCTTCCTGATTATCTGCTGCACCTGCAAACTAACTTTTTGGGATTCATGCACAAGGATCCCAGGTCTCTCTGCACCTCAGCATGTTGTAATTTCTCCCCATTCAAATAATATTCCCTTTTACTGTTTTTTTTCCCAAGGTGGATGACCTCACACTTTCCGACATTGTATTCCATCTGCCAAACCTTAGCCCATTCGCTTAACATATGCAAATCTCTTTGCAGCCTCTCTGTGTCCTCTACACAACCCGCTTTCCCACTAATCTTTGTGTCATCTGCAAATTTTGTTACACTACACTTTGTCTCCTCTTCCAGGTCATCTATGTATATTGTAAACAGTTGTGGTCCCAGCACCGATCACTGTGGCACACCACTAACCACCGATTTCCAACCCGTAAAGGACCCATTTATCCCGACTCTCTGCTTTCTGTTCACAAGCCAATTCTGTTTCCATCCTCATACATTTCCTCTGACTCCACGTACCTCTATGTTCTGCAGTAACCTTTTGTGTGGCACCTTATCGAATGCCTTTAGGAAATCTAAATACTCCACATTCATCGGTACACCTCTATCCACCATGCTCATTATATCCAGTAAGAATTCCAGTAAATTAGTTAAACATGATTTCCCCTTCATGAATCCATGCTGCGTCTGCTTGATTGCAGTATTCCTATCTCGATGTCCCGCTATTTCTTCTTTAATGATAGTTGCAAGCATTTTCCCCACTGCAGATGTTAAACTAACTGGCCTAGAGTTACCTGCCTTTTGTCTGTCCACTTTTTTAAACAGAGATGTTGCATTAGCTGCTTTCCAATCTGCTGGTACCACCCCAGAGTCCAGAGAATGCCTGTGTAATAATACTCACCTGCTACAGAGCACAGATAGATACTCAAACAAAACAAATTCAAGAGACAGAAGCTAAGATAAATAAGCTGGAAGAGATGTTCAGCCATGAACTCATTGAATGATGGTGCAGGCTCGAAGGGCCGATTGGCCTACTCCTGCACCTATTTTCTTTGTTTCTATGTTTCTATGTAAGACAGGACCAGACGGATAGTGCAATACACAGCTGTAACACCATCAACTGTGGTAATAGAGCCAATGTACCTCATGGTCCACAACCCGAAACTAACAGTCAACCAGACAGGGATAACGAGTGTGCATTAGAGCGGCCCCCAGCACATGATGATGGCTACGTATCAGCGTCCACAATACACACTACCACCATTCCCACTAATGGACGTAGAGCAGCTGACATTACCACACAGGAGGTACCTCTCAGCCCACAGCAGAGACAAATTCTATTGAACAAGTTACCAACACCGAAGTCAAAACAGTAGAAATACAGAATGCTGACAAAAGATTGGAGTAGAATATGAATGTGATTCAAAAGGCAGGCGAAAGGGTGGGGGAGTACGGGGAACGATAATGGATTGAATACAAAGACCACTCTGGGTTTGATGACCCTGACAAAAATGTGCAGCATTCTTGGAAATGTTTAAAGACGGACTAGGAGAGGCACATCCAAAGATAATTACGTTAGGATTTATGATAGTAGATAATTACGATGAAACTTTGGAATGGGCAGAACATGGAGAGGAGTTAAAGTTAGAACAAAAGGAGAAAATAGCAAAAATAACAGCAAAAGCGGTTGCAGCAGAGACGAAAGAGGAGGCGATACACCCCCACGCAGCTTCCCTGATATGTTTGAACTGTAATAAGGGAGGCCACTTCAGTAGGAACTGTCCGCAGAAAAGAAGAGGTTATGGAAATTCTCAAGGGAAATGTCACAATTGTGGTAAACTTGGACATTTGGCCAAAGATTGCTGGAGCAAGGGAGGATGCGCAGGGAGGCAAGGCCCACAACAGGCAAAGAAGGGAACACCATTAACCAGGGAAGAGCTGATGGACATGCTCAGACAGGTACCAAAATCACTGCTACCACTGCCACCACCGCCCCGACCTGAGACACCCTTTAACGAGGATATCATCAATATGCTCCAATTAGCCAGTACACGTTAAGTGTTGCCGGCCTCTGGCGGAGGTATGGGACGGCTAGGGGGTCCAAGGATGTTTATTCGGGAAGTGTTAGGGGGCTGGCACTGCAATATGCTCGTAGACACAGGAGCGTCCATTTCCATAACCAAATTAGATTTTCCCCGTACCCGCAGGACTGTAAACATGCAAGGTGTGGGTGTGGGTTATCAGAAAGCAACCCTAAGTGAGATGGTGTTATTAGAAGTACAGGAATTAATGCTACCTACTCGGTTTCGTATTGTCAGAACACAGAAGGCAGCATACTGGGCATCCATATCTTAAGGGAGATAGGGGTACTGATAGATCCCCAGCGTTACCGGATAATTTGGGGGGATAATCACGAAAACCAAATGAAGTTCGAGCACCCGGGACACCAGCAGCAACAAGTGGCCAGAATAACCCGAATCCAGCCTGTGTGGGAAACAAAAGGTTTCTCCCATCGAACTTCAGTCCACTCTCAAGTGTCTCTCATGTAATTACATTTTCCACAGCACTCTGAGAAGATGTACACATTCCATTAACACTTTGGACACCACGTACATCGAGAAGATGCAAATAATCCATCCAACTCTTTATGCACCACAGCTAGGAAGTACATACAATTATAAATTAAAATAGAAACAAATACATATTATGGCTCCTCAGATTTATGTAACCTATTCCCATCGCCTGATCAAAATCCTTCTGCTGTGGCTTATATTTGCATGCCTGACCTGGCAATATCCATTGCGTCATTAGCAAACTGATACATGATACCTGCACGGGTTAGATACAGAGTAAAGCTCCCTCTACATTGTCCCATCAAACACTCCCAGGGCAGGTACAGCACGGGGTTAGATACAGAGTAAATCTCCCTCTACACTGTCCCTATCAAACACCCCTAGGGCAGGTTCAGCACGGGGTTAGATGCAGAGTAAAGCTCCCTCTCCACTGTGCCACCAAACAACCCCAGAGCAGGAATCTATAACCCACTCCCCAAAACCCTTTATTTCCTTATCGTTTTAGAAAAGGTCTACCTCTGTCTTAAACTTATTCAACATCCCGCCTTCCACAGCTCTCTGAGGCAGCGAATTCCACAGATTTACAACCCTCTGAGAGAAGAAATTTGTTCTCGTCTCAGTTTTAAATAGTAGGCCCCTTATTCTAAGACCATGCCCTCTCGGTCTAGTCTCCCCCATCAGTGGAAACATCCTCTCTGCCTCCACTATATCAAGCCCCCTCATAATCATATACATTTTGATAAGGTCACCTCTCATTTTTCTGAATTCCAATGAGTAAAGGCCCAATCTACTCAACCATTCCTCATAAGTTAACCCACTCATCTCCGGAATCAACCTAGTGAACGTTCGCTGAACTGCCTCCATAGCAAGTATATCCTTTCGAAAATATGGAAAACAAAACTACATGCAGTAGTCCAGGTGTGGCCGCAGCAATACCTTGTATAAGTGTAGCAAGACATACCTGCTTTTATACTCCATCCCCTTTGCAATAAAAGCCAATATTCCATTGGCCTTCCTGAACACTTGCTGTACCTGGATATTAAACACCAGCCTGGACTGGTTGAGCCGAATGGCATGTTTCTGTGACGTTTATCCTGTTTCGATGTAGATGTGTGTAGTTGAAGTGTGATCTCAGGCCCGGCATTAATCTCATTGTCTACAGGGCTGTCGTGATACTGTTGTATATATGGACTTGTATTTACTCATTGCAGCCACCAGATGGCTCATTCCCTGGAGTCCCGAGCGGTCCCATAATCCCTTGGGAGCACAGGTATTTCAGAAGGCTTCACAGGTTTGAGAGGCACTCTGGAGACCTGCAATCAAAGACTAAGATCACACTTTAATTTGAGCTCACAATGTTCAGTCTGACTCTTCCTCCATACACTACAACTGACTGTGTGATATAGATAGCGAACCCAAAGTTGCAGAGAACAGTGGGCAACGGGGAGAAATTTTTGGAGGGAGATGATTGGGAAACTTTTGTGGATCGACTCGACCAATACTTCGTGGCCAACGAGCTAGATGGGGAAGAGAGCACTGACACACGTAGAGTGATCCTCCTCACGGTCTGTGGGGCACCAACGTATGGCCTCATGAAGAATATGCTCACTCCAGCAAAACCCACGGAGAAATTGGACGACGATTTGTACACATTGGGCCGAGAGCATTTGAACCTGAAGGAAAGCGTTCTGTTGGCGAGGCATCGGTTCTGCACCTCAAAAGGTCTGAAGACCAGGAAATGGCGAGCTATATCGCCGAGCTGACAGGCCTTGCAAGACTTTGAGAATTTGAAGGATATTTGGAGCACAAGCTCAAAGACTTTTTCGTACTTGGCATTGGCCACGAAAGCATACTTTGCAAGCTTTTGACTGTAGAGACCCCAACCTTGAGTAAGGCCATAGTGATAGCCCAGCCGTTCATTGCCACTCGTGGCAGAACTAAGCAAATCAGTCAGCACACAAGTGCTGCTACAAGTACTGTGATGTTGTTTTCGAATCGTAACGTACAGGGTAGGTCACACATACCTGCAGCTACACGTCCGCAGATGTCTCAGAGTCCACCATCAAGAGTGATGAATCAAGGCCATTAACACCTTGTTGGCGCTGTGGGGATGATCATCGTTTCCATTCATGTCGATTCAAAGGATACGTTTACAAGTGCTGTGGAACAATGGGACACTTCCAACCAGTGTGCAGGCGAGCTGCTAAGCCTGTTAAACCTGCAAACGACCAAGTTGCAGAGGAGGACAGATCCACGGAGGATCACGATGAACCAGAGCCTCAGAGGCAGAGTTGCATGGGGTGAACACATTCACCACGAATTGTCCCCCGATAATGCTGAATGTTGAACTAAATAAACTTCAACTGTCAATGAAGCTGGACATGGATGCAAGCCAGTCCATCATGGGCAAAAAGACTTTTGAAAGGTGGTCGTGCAACAAGGCCTCAAGGCCAGTCTTAACTCCAGTTTGCACGAGACTAAGAACTTACACTAAAGCACTGATTCCTGTAATCAACAGTGCTGCCGTAAAAGTCTCTTACGATGGAGCGGTGCACAAGCTCCCACTCTGGGTGGGACCAGTCGATGGTCCCATGCTGCTCGGCAGGAGCTGACTGGGAAAGATACGCTGGAAGTGGAACGACGTCCGAGTGCTATCGCCTACTGGCGACACTTCCTGTGCCCAGGTCTGAAACTTATTTCCTTCGCTGTTCGAACCAGGCATCGGGAATTTGCAAGGAGCAAAAGTGCAGATGCACCTAATCCCGGGGGTGCGCCCAATATATCACAAGGCGAAAGCAGTACCGTACATGATGAGAGAAAGGATAGAGATCAAACTAGACCAGCTGCAACGAGAGGGTATCATTTCACCGATCGAGTTCAGCGAGTAGGCCAGTCCTATTGTCCCAGTCCTCAAGGGTGATGGCACAGTCAGAATCTGTGGTGATTACAATGTAACTATCAATCGTTTCTCCCTGCGGGACCAATATCCATTACCAAAAGCCGACGACCTCTTTGCAACGCTGGTAGGAGGAAAGACGTTCACGGAGCTGGATCTGACCTCAGCCTACATGACGCAGGAACTGGAGGAATCGTCGAAGGTCCTCACCTGCATCAACACGCACAAAGGTATTTTTGTTTATAACAGATACCCGTTTTGAATCCGATCAGTGGCGGCGATATTCAAGAGAAGCATGGAAGGTTTAGTGAAGTCGGTCCCGGACACCGTGGTCTTCCAGGATGACATCTTGTTCACCGGTCAGAACACAGTCGAGCATCTGCAGAACCTGGAGGAGGTTCTTATTCGACTCAACTGCGTGGGGCTCAGGTTAAAACGCTCGAAGTGCATTTTCCTGGCGCTTGAAGTGGAGGTCCTGGGAAGGAGGATTGCGGTGGATGGCCTCAGGCCCACCAACGCGAAGACGTAGGCAATCGAGAATGCACTGAGGCCACAGAACGTGACGGAGCTGCGGTCGTTTCTGGGACTCTTGAACTACTTTGCGAACTTCTTACCGGGTCTCAGCACCCTGCTAGCATCACTTCATGTCTTACTAGGAAAAGGGGCGAATGGGCTTGGGGCAAAAGCCAAGAAAATGACTTTGTAAAAGCGAGAAAATTGTTATGCTCAAACAAATTGCTTGTGTTGTATGATCCATGTAAGCGTTTGGTATTAGCATGTGATATGTCATCAGATGGCGTCCGTTGTGTATTGCAACAAGCTAATGATTTCAGGAAACTGCAACCGGTTCCTTATGCATCCAGGTGTCTGTCTAAGGCCGAGAGAACCTAAAGCATGATTGAAAAAGAAGCGTTAGCATGTGTTTATAGGGTAAATAAAATGCATCAATACTTGTTTGTGCTAAAATTCATAATGGAAACTGACCAAAATCCACTCATATCCTTGTTTTCCGAGAGTAAAGGGATAAATACCAATGCATAGGCCCGCATCCAGAAATGGGTGCTCACGTTGTCCGCATACAACTAAGCCATCCTCCACAAGCCAGGCACAGAAAACTACGCCCATGCTCTCAGTAGGCTGCCATTGCCCACGACGGGGGTGGAAATGGCACAGCCCGCAGATCTAGCCATGGTTATGGAAGCATTTGAGAGTGAGCAATCACCCATCACTGCCCGGCAGATCAAAACCTGGACAAACCAGGACCCCTTATTATCTCGAGTCAAAAGCTGTGTGCTTCACGGGAGCTGGTCCAGTGTCCCACTGGAAATGCAGGAAGAGATAAATCCGTTCCAGCAGCGCAAAGATGAAATGTCTGTACAGGCAGACTGCCTTCTGTGGGGCAATCGCGTAGTGGTCCCCAAGAAGGGCAGAGACACCTTCATCAATGGCCTTCACAGTACCCACCCAGGCATTGTAATGATGAATGAGAAAGCCAAATCCCATGTGTGGTGGCCCAGCATCGATGCAGACTTAGAGTTCTGCGTTCACAGATGTAATACATGCTCGCAGTTAAGCAATGTACCCATGAGGCACCGCTAAGTTTATGGTCTAGGCCCTCCAAACCGTGGTCTCGGGTACAAGTCAACTATGCAAGCCTATTCTTGGGTAAAATGTTCCTTGTTGTTGTAGACGCATACTCCAAGTGAAATGAATGTGAGATAATTGTATTAAATTATGGACAAGTTCCCAAGTGGCTTCCCGGCACTGTCGTGGCCAAAGAGGAGAGCAGGGTGTTTCGGGTCAAACTTACAAATGGATTAATTCACCGGAAACACTTGGACCAAATCAAACTCAGATTCACGGACTACCCTGAGCAAGCCACATTGGACCCTACCTTTTTTGATCCCCCAACACACACACCAGTGGCAATCGACACTATGGTTGACCAGAAAGCAGAACCAATCATTCACTGCAGCCCTGCAGGGCCCAACACACCAGGCAGCCCAGCAAGGCCATCTGCACAGCAGCCCAGCGAGAGCCCAACAAATGATTCAACAACACCAGCTTTCACACTGAGACGATCAACCAGGACAGGAAGGGCCCCAGATCGACTCAGATTGTAAATAGTTCCACTATTGATTTTGGGGAGGAATGTTATAATTTATGTGGACATGTATTTACTCTGTACAGCCTCCAGAGGGCTCATTCCCTGGAGTCCCAAGGGATCCAATAATCCCTTGGGAGCACAGGTATTTAAGAAGGCTTCACAGGTTGGAGAGATTTGCAATAAAATAATACGGTCACACTTTACTTTGAGCTCACCGTGTTCAATCTGACTCTTTCTCCATACACAATAGATACCCACCCTCCTATATGCCTGAGACACATGGACAATGTAGAGTCGGCACCTCAAAGCACTGGGGAAGTACCACCAACGCTGCCTCTGCAAAATCCTGCAAATTCCCTGGGAGGATAGGCGCACCAACATCAGCGTTCTCTCTCAGGCCAACATCCCCAGCGTCAAGGTGCTGACCACACTCGATCAGCTCCACTGGGCGGGCCACATCATCTGCATGCTCGATGCTCGACTCCAAAACAGGCACTATACTCCGAGCTACGTCACGGTAAGCGAGCACCAGAAGGGCAGAGGAAACACTTCAAGGACACCCTCAAAACCTCCTTGAATATATGTAACATCACCAACGACTCTTGGGTATCCCTGGCCCAAATCCACTCAAAGTGGAGGAGGAGCATCCGAGAAGGTGCTGAATACCTCGAGTCTCTTTCACGGGAGCACCGGATGCCAAGCGCAAACAGCGGAATGAGCGCATGACAAGCCAAGGATTCCACCCACCGATCCCTTCAACCACTGTCTGCCCGAGACACCGCCTGTGACAGAGACTGTGGGTCCCGCATTGGGCTCACCAGTCACCTGAGAACTCGTGTTTGTGGAAGCAAGTCATCCTCTACCCCGAGGGACTGGCTAAGTAGATGAGCTGTATGTAGTACATCTAGTCCTCGTAGTGATCACCTTTATTGCAAAGGAGATAGTGTATAAAGGCAGACAAGTCCCGCGATAACTCTGCAGGATATTGGTGAGGCCACACCTGGAGTACTGTGTCCAGATTTGATATTTTTATTTAAGGAGGGATATACTTGCATTGGAGGCAGTTCAGTGAAGGGTCATGAGGTTGATTCCTGAAATGATGGGGTTGTCTTGTGAAGAAACTGTCAACAGGTAGGGCATATATTGGAGCTTAGAAAAATGATAAGTGATTTTATTGTAATGTATAAGATTCCGAGGTGACTTGACAGTGTACATGCAGAGAGGATGATTCCCCTTGTGGGGGAATCTAGAAGTAGGGGGCATATTTTCAGAATAAATGGGCGCCCATTTAAAACGGAGATGGGTAAGAATTCCTTCTCTGAGAGACTTGTGAATCTGTAGAATTCACTTCCCCAGAGAGCTGTGGAGGGTGGGTCAGTGAATATATTTATGATGGAGATAGACAGATTCTTGAATGATAGGGGAGTCACAGAGCATGGGGAGCAGGCAGGTTCGTGGAGTTGAGGCCAAGATCAGATCAGCTATGATCTGATTGATGGCGGAGCCGGTTCGAGTGGTCAAATGGTGGACACCTGATCCGAAGATGTTGTTACGTGTGTTGTGTTTCTGTGCTTGTGTGTGTGTTAGTGTGTGTGTTTCTGTGTAAGACTTACGTTAATTAAGACAGGTTTAACCAGTAACGTTTATGTCTTTTCCCTGCACTTTACAGAGCTGGACTTGTGAGACAAAAACAACACTGACTCCGGGTGTATGTCACCCACCCCTCTACTGGGGTTATCTTAATTGGTTAACCAAAAGAGATACAAGCAATCACGATAGCATCAAATACACAATCATTTCTCATTATTAAGTTGCAGCGATCTATCCCATTAAAATATTTCCTAACAGTTAAATTTGCCGATTACGTAAGTGCTTGCAAAGCAGACACACTCACACCTGAGAGTTAACTCCAACCGTGGTTAGCGATTGGAAATTAACCACCTGATTCTCTTGGTAACTGACCAGGTTACCAATCGCTGGATTGCAGTGCTGCCTTCATGTGTCACAGCCATTTTATCTGTTTTTTTCAGAATGACTGCCCACCGTGTACATAATTGTCCAGATTTAATTCACAGCGAAAGTTTTTCACAATGAATGTGAGTTTCTTTCTCCTATCTCCTTGTTGCAGCTCGATTACTGTTCCCAGGCAATGTCTTTTTGCAGCTGCGAGCTGTTCAAACCCTGGAGAAAGCCTTTTGAATTCGCAATGCCTCTGTGTCTTTACAAATGGTCATCATCGGTTTTTGCCACCTTTCAACAGCTTTCAAGAACAGTTATTAGCAGAAAATGAGACAAAAGAATGCTGTGGTCTTACAGATCCCACCAGAGGTAAATGGACTCGAACTTTTCGGGTCCCAGTAACTTTTAGTTCAGTTCAGTATCCTCTCCTTTCGTCTGTGTTTCCCGAATCAGTGTGACACACTCCTGCAGCTGGCGTCTCCTGTTAACAAGGTAGGTTATTATCAGACAATGCAACACAATCCCTGGCTGTACAGCGACCAACACATGTGTGACAATCCGTATCCACGGAAGATTTTCACTGTTCGATACAATGTCCAGCCAGGATTTATCATCGGCAATCTTAAACATTTCTTTACATACTTCACGGTTTTTCTCGGCCATAATAGTGGCTTTGGAACTGTTAAACACATTTCATTAACTTTGCCAAGTGTTCCGGTGGAGCTGGGATGCCAAAGTCAAATCGCACCATGTACTGGTGAAATTGCTTCTTTAATGCATCTTCCACAGCAATATCTACTTGCCTCTGCTGATAAATGCATAACGAAACCCGTGCCCCAAGTCTTACAGTTTGGGCTGGGGTAATGCACATGTTCCCATCCGGCTGGGACAATTCAGGTCGGCACTATACTGTTATTGCCATTGTATGGTGGTGACACAATACTCGCCCTTCCCTCTATATGCAGATCGTACGGGGAAAATGCTGTCCCGCAATTACCTTCACGGTATTGGTCCATGCTATCACATCCCACTTAAACCCGCACGCTGGGGCTGCGTGTTCTGCCACATCGAAGGGACAAGTGAACGTGTCCCCGAACTTCAGCACATCTAGTTAGGCCTGGGGCTACCCGTGTTGTCCCATCTACCCACGTCACATACTAGGGGGCTTCATAGTATCTGACGAAATGGTCTCCCTGACGTAATCGTACGTTCTGTACTCGGAACAAAGGTTTTGAGGTTATTTTTTCAGGCATGATTGGGTAATAACATATAAAGTCACGCTGTTCTGGTAGACGGCTTTCGTGCCTCACCGGGTATACCGGTACCAACCGCCTGACTTGGCACAGAGTCTGAGCGCGTTGGTAAATGCGCAGCGCCCTCAGAATGTCGATCAATTGCCCACGATGGGGGCTTTCCCTCAGCAATATTCTGCAGGTTCTTGTCAGGCTCGTTCCATTAACCAAGATGTGCACCTTACATGTATATTTAACGTCAGCAGGCTGCAGCTCGTGGGGGTGACGCAGGGATCAGTGCTGGGGCCTTGGCTACTTAAAATCTATATGAATGACCTAGGTGAAGGGACCGAGGGTAATGTATCAAAACGTGGTGGGACAGTAAGCTGTGAGGAGAAGAGAAAATGTCTGCAAAGGGATATAGATAGACTAAGTGAGTGGGTAGTAAGGTGGCAGATGGCGTATAATGTGGGGAAATCTGAGGTTATTAACTTTTGTAGAATGCAAAGAAAAACAAATATTTTTTAAATGGTGTGAATCATTTAAATACTGGTGTTCAGACAGATTTGAGTGTTCTTGTGCAAAAATACACAGACAGCTAGCATGCGGGTGCAGCAAGCAAGTAGGAAGGCAAATGGCATATTGTCCTTTATTGCAAGTGGGTTGGAGTATATGAGTAAAGACGTCTTGGTATAATTATACAGGACCTTGGTGAGACCACACCTGGAGTACTGTGCAAAGTTTTGGTCTCCTTATCTCAGGAAGATATACTTGACTTGGAGGCGGTACAACGTACATTCTCTCGACTGAATCCTGGGATGAGAATGCTGTCTTACGTTAAGAGATTGTGTAGAATGCTCTAGGGTATTCTGTATGCTCTAGAGTTTCGAAAACTGAGAGGTGATCTCATTGAAACATACATAATGCTTACAGGACATGACAGGGTGGCTGCAGGAAGGATATTTCCCCTGGCTGGAGGGTTTTCTTAGCAGACACAATAGCAACTAACTTCAAGGCTGAAGCTTATATTTTGCAGAACAAATGTTCTTCTGTGCATTTCATTACAACAACAACTTGTATTTATTTGCATGAATTATATTCAAAATAGCTCTGCACTTGCATTTTTAACCTAAGATCTAATTCATTTGTGGCACATGATTTCGTTGACATTATTGATCAAAGGCATTCATAAAACCTGGACAATATTGAACCCTGTAATAGATTATGAACTGGAGGTGCCAAATCAGTTCACAACCAAAAACATGGCTCAAGTACCTCTCTAAAATAATGCATGTGTATACATACATAATTCAATTACCCAACTTATCAGCATAAGCAATTGTCTAAAATACACAACAAGATTACAAAGGGTTAAACGGATTTAAGCTCAAAATACATAAAGGTGGGTGGAGCTGAGACAAACATACAGACACTCTCTTTTCTAAAGACAGGCTTTCGAGCAAACAACAAATTCATCATCTCCCTAAATATTCACTTTAGTTAGACTTGCGACAAATGCACATTTTCCAAGCAAACTGGAATTTCAACATTCAAGCTTCTTTTAGTCAATTATATCCGATGTTTTTTTACTTTTTTCTGGACACAAACACTGACAACGTCAAGTGTCAGTTTCAACTTCCCCTTTAATCCCCTTTCCTTTAAAACCTTTTGAATTTGCAAAGACTTTTGCGTCACTAATAATTTGGCCAACCCATGTTTTCAGCCATCTTGGAGCAATGTTCATGCAGTTATTAGCAGAAAATGAGCCCCCATAAATGCTGTAGTCTTACAGACGCTGCAGTTTAGCAGCACTGAATCTTTGGCTGAGATATGCCAGTACTTTTTAAAAACTATGAGGGTTTCTGCCTCTGCCACACTTTCAGGCAGTGAATTTCAAACCTCAAACACCCTCTGCGTGAAAGCGTCCCCTCAAATCCCAACTAAACCTCCTGCAACTGAGTTTGCATTGTTTCCCCCTGATTGTCAACCCGTTGAAACGACTTCTTGAGCAAGTCCCTGAAGTCCTGCCACATAAAGATGTAGAGGAAGGGGTTGATGCAGCTGTTGATGCAGGCGAGGCCGCGGCTGAATGGGACACTCACCATCAGCGCCATGAGCCAGTCTTCGTCGTATGGGTGGAGCAGCAGGGCGAGGATAGAGCAGATGTTGTAGGGCGCCCAGCACAGGAGGAAGGCCAGGATGATGGCGGCCTTCAACCTGAAGGGCTTGCTACTGCTGGGCGCCCAAGCGGTTCCGCCTCAGCCGCAGCCCGATGATGGTGCAGCTGGCGGTGATCACCAGGAATGGGAGGAGGAACCCGATGAGGAAGTTGGTGAGAGTCAGTGCTCGGTACCGGTCATCATGCAGGCTCTTCTCCTGCTCCGGCACCGCCCGGTCATCATCCTCTCCATGGTCCGTCGTGTTCAGTGCCAGCCCCTCGCCCTCTAGCGGGTACTCGGTAACCCCGGGACACCAATTGTCAGAAGACGAACGATGGCGCACTCCCGATGGCAGCTGTCACCCGCATCCCCAGGCTGAGCAGGTTGGCCAGCCACAGGCCGCAGTGGTTCTGGGACCAGATGGGCAGGACCACCGAAAAGCAGCGGTCCACGCTGATGGAGGCCAGCGTAAAGACGTTGGCGTGCAGACAGAGCACCACCGCCCCATTGCTGAGCTTGCAGAGCAGCCAACCGAAGGGCCAGTGGTTGTCCAGGGCGATGTCAGTGATGTAAAGAGGGAGCAGCAGAGAGACGGTGAAGTCTGCCATGGCAAGGCTCTGCAAACAGACGGTCTCTCATGTACCTACATTTTGCACATTACTCCGAGAAGATGTACAAATTCCAGCTAACAAATTAGACACCACGTACATAAATATAGCACTTCGAGAAATCGTACAAAATCCACACAATTCTTTCTGCACCACAGTCAGAAAGTATATAAAACACATATTAAAATATATACAAATACATATTGTGGCTCCTTACCATTACGTAACCTCCTCCCATCATCTGATCAAAGTCCTTCTGCTGTGGCTGACATTTGCATGCCTGGCCTGGCAATATCCATTCCGTCATTAGCAAACTGATATATGCTACCTGCACGGGTTAGAGGCAGAGTAAAGCTCCCGCTACACTGTCCCCATCAAACACTCCCAGGGCAGGTACAGCACGAGGTTAGATGCAGAGTGAAGCTCCCTCTACACTGTCCCTATCTACAACACGCAGGGCAGGAACAGCACGGGGCTTGATACAGGATAAAGCCCCTTCTACACTGTGCCACCAGAAATAAACCCAGGGCAGGTGTTGTGTATCTGCAAAGCATGCACGCCCATGTTCCGCCACCAGGGAGCTCATCCCCTGAAGTCCAAGGGATCCCAGCATCCCTTGGGAGCGTTGTACATAAGCCGGCCCCTGAGGCCTGCTCCTCAATCTGGAGTGTCTTATTAAAGAATGAGGTCACTGTTACTTTAACATCCCTGTGTGCAGCCTCATCTGTGTTCGGAACACAAAAACTGGCGACGAAAATACGAATCCAACACAAAGATGCAGCAAACTGTGGGCATCCTGGAGAAGTTCTCGGAGGGTGAGGACTGAGTAGTCCATGTCGAACCCTAGACCAGTACTTTGTAGCCAACGTGCTGGACGGAGAAGGGAGCGCTGCAAAAAGGAGAGCGGTCCTCCTCACAGTCTGTGGGGCACCGACCGACAGCCTCATGTTGAATCTTGTGGCTTCGGCGAAACACACAGATAAGTCATATGAGGAGCTGTGTACACTGGTTCGTAAGCATCTTAACCCAAGGGAGAGTGTGCTGATGGCGTGGTATCGGTTCTACAAGTAACAGCGATCTGAAGGTCAGGAAGTGGCGAGCTACATCTCTGAGGTAAGGCGACATGCAAGATAATGTGAGTTTCATGGCTACCTGGAGCAAATGCTCAGAAACATTTTTGTACTGGGCATTGTCCATGAGACCATCCCACGAAAATGTTTGACTGTAGAGACACCGATCCTCAGTAAGGCCATTTTGATAGCACAGGCGTTTATGTCCACCAGTGAAAACACCAAACAAATCTCTCAGCACCCAAGTGCTAGCAATGTTCATAAATTAACTGGAATTGTGTTTGCGAGCAGCAATCTACAGGGCAGAAACTACGAGTCTGCAACTGCTAGCAGGCCTCAGGTGACCCAGATGACTCAGTCCCCAAAAAAGGATGAATGCAAGGCAATTCACATCTTGTGTGCGTTGTGGAGGCTTCCATTCAACCTATTCATGCAGCTTCAAAGGGTATGTTTGAAAGAGCTGTGGAACAATGGGGCACCTCCAACGAGCTTGCAAACGAGCTGAAAGCTCTGCAAAACCTGCTAGCCACCACGTGGCAGAGGAAGATCTGCCCATTCTGGATCAAAGCAATTTCGAGCCTCAGAGAGAGGAGACGGATGTTGAAGTACACGGGGTGCACACATTTTCGACGAAATGTCCACCAATAGTGCTAAATGTAAAATTGAATTGCTTACCCTTCGCCATGGAACTGGACACTGGTGCTAGCCAATCCATCATGAGTAAAAAGATGTTTGAGAGACTGTGGTGCAACAAGGCATTCAGACCAGCCCTGAGCCCCATCCACACAAAACTGATAACGTATACCAAAGAGCTTATCACTGTGCTGGGCAGCGCCATGGTCAAGGCATGAACTGTCACTCTGGATTGTCCTGGACAATGGCCTCATACTGCTTGGAAGGAGCTGGCTGGCAAAATCCGCTGGAACTGGGATGACATCCGAGTGCTAGCACATGTCGATGAGGCCTCATTTACCCAGGTTCTGAACAAATTTCTTTCCCTTTTTGAGCCAGGCATTGGAAACTTTTGCGGGGTGAAGGTGCAGATCAACTTGGTCCCAGAGGCATGACCCATTCACCACAAGGCGCGAGCGGTATCTCACATGATGAGGGAGACAGTGGAAATCGAGCTGGATAGGCTGCAACTCGAGGGCATCATCTCCCCAGTGGAATTCAGTGACTGGGCCAGCCCGATTGTTCCAGTACTCAAAAGTGATGGCATGTCAGGATTTGCGGCGATTATAAATAACTATTCATAGTTTCTGGCGACAGGACCAATGCCCACTACCTAAGGCAGACGACCTATTTGCGATGCTGGCAGGAGGCAAGACATCCACCAAGCTCAACCTGATTTTAGCCTCCATGACATCGGAGCTGGGAGAGTCTTCGAAGGGACTCACCTGCATCAACACGCACAAGGGACTGTTCATCTACAGCAGATGCCAGTTTGGAATTCGGTCGGCTGCAGCGATCTTCCAGAGAAACATGGAGAGCCTACTCAAGGCGGTACCACACACGGTGTTTTTTCAGGATGAGGTATTGGTCATGGGCCGGGACACTGCCGAGCACCTACAAAACCTGGAGGAGGTCCTCCTTGACTGGATCACGTAGGGTGCGGCTGAAGAGGTTGAAATGCATCTTTACGGCAACAGAAGTGGAATTTTGGGGGATGGCATTCGGCCCACAGACGCCAAGACAGAGGCTATCAGGAATGCGCCCAGGCCACAGAACGTCATGGAGCTGCGGTCGTTCCTGGGACTTCTCAACTATTTTGGTAACTTCCTACCGGGGTTAAGCACCTTTTTAGAGCCCCAAAATGTGTTATAGTGCAAGGCTGAGAACTGTCTATGTGCAAAAAAACAAGTAATTGCTTTTGAGAAAACCAGAAACATTTTATGCTCCAACAAGCTGCTTGTATTGTATAACCCATGTCAAAGACTTGTTCTAGCATGTGACGCATCGTTGTGCGGAGTCGGGTGTGTATTACAACAAGCTAAAGTTGCGGGGAAGTTGCAAACTGTCGCCTATGCTTCCAGGAGCTTGTCTAAGGCCGAGAGAGCCTACAGCCTGATTGAGAAAGAGGCATTAGCATGTGTGTTCGGGGTAAAGAAAATGCATCAGTACCTGTTTGGCCTCAAATTTGAGCTGGAAACCGATCACAAGCCCCTCACATCCCTGTTCGTCAAAAACAAGGGGATAAATACTGTTGCCACAGCCCGCATAAAAAGGAGGGCACTCGCGCTATCAGCATATAACTATGCCATTCTCCACAAGCCAGGCATTAACAACAGTGCGGATGCTCTCAGTTGGCTACCATTGCCAACCACAGGAGTCGAAATGGCGCTGCCAGCAAACTTGTTGATGGTGGCACAGCCCGCAGACTTGTTGATGGTCATCGAAGTGTTTGAAAATGATAAATTACCTGTCACGGTCCGCCAGATTAGGACTTGGACCAGCCAAGATCCTCTGCTGTCCCTAGTAAAAAAAACTGTGTACTGCATGGGAGCTGGGCCAGCATCACCACTGAATTGCAAGAGCCAATCAAGCCGTTCCAGCGGCGAAAGGATGAGCTGTCCATTCAGGCAGACTGCCTGCTGTGGGCTAATGCTCCCAAAAAAGGGCAGGAAGAAGTTCATCTCGGATCTCCACAGCACACACCCGGGTACAGCAATGATGAAAGCAAAAGCCAAATCCCACGTGTGGTGGCCTGGTATCGACTCTGACTTAGAGAGTCCTGTGTACGGCAACGCAGTGTGTGTGCTCAGTTGAGCAACTCGCCCAGAGAGGCACCACTAAGTTTGTGGTCCTGGCCCTCCAGACCATGGTCGAGGATCCATGTCAATTATGCGGGCCCATTCCTCGGGAAAATGTTCCTGGTGGTGGTGGATGCTTTTTCAAAATGGATTGAATGTGAAATAATGTCGGGAAGCACTGCCACGGCCACCATTAAATGCATGAGGGCCATGTTTGCCACCCACGGTCTGCCTGACCGACTGGTCAGTGACAACGGGCCATGTTTCACCAGTGCCGAATTTAAAGAATTCCTGACCTGCAATGGGATCAAACATGTCACCTTGGCCCCGTTTAAACCAGCATCCAATGGGCAGACAGAGCAGGCAGTACAAAACATCAAACAGAGTCTTAAACGAGTCACAGTAGGCTCACTCCATGCCCGCCTGTCCCGAGTACTGCTCAGCTACCACACAAGACCCCACTCGCTCACAGGCGTGCCACAGGCTGAGCAACTCATGAAAAGGAGACTTAAAACCTGACTCTCGCTGTCGCTGCTTGATCAAGTAGAGAGCAGGCGGCAGCAACAAAATGTAAAGTATGGTCGCGCCACTGTGTCACGGGAACTTGATCTGAATGACCCTGTGTATGTGCTAAACTATGGACATGGTCCCAAGTGGATTGCAGGCATGGTGATAGCCAAAGGAGGGAATAGTGTGTTTTTATTCAAACGAGACAATGGACAAATTTGCAGAAAGCACCAGGACCAAATGAGGCTGCGGTTCACAGACTGCCCTGAACAACACACAGCCCACACCACCTTTTTAGAGCCCACAACACACATCAAAAGGATCAACGACAACACGCCGGACCAGGAAATCGAACCCATCACGCCCAACAGCCCAGCAAGGCCAGGCTCACCTAGCAGCTCACCTAAACGGTGGCACAATTGAGGAAGAGTGGAGGACTTTTAAGGAGCTCTTTCATAGTGCTCAACAAAAATATTGTCCAATGAAAAAGAAGGGTGGTAAGAGAAGGGATAACCAGCCGTGGATAACCAAGGAAATAAAGGAGAGTATCAAATTAAAAACCAAGGTGGCCAAGGTTAGTGGGAAACTAGAAGATTGGGAAAATTTTATACAACATCAAAGAATGATTAAGAAAGCAATAAAGAAAGGAAAGATAGATTACGAAAGTAAACTTGCGCAAAACATAAAAACAGATAGTAAAAGCTTTTACCGCTATATAAAACGGAAAACAGTGACTAAAGTAAATGTTGGTCCCTTAGAAGATGAGAAGGGGGATTTAATAATGGGAAATGTGGAAATGGCTGAGACCTTAAACAATTATTTTGCTTCGGTCTTCACAGTGGAAGACACAAAAACCATGCCAAAAATTGCTGGTCACGGGAATGTGGGAAGGGAGGACCTTGAGATAATCACTATCACTAGGGGGGTAGTGCTGGACAGGCTAATGGGACTCAAGGTAGACAAGTCCCCTGGTCCTGATGAAATGCATCCCAGGGTATTAAAAGAGATGGCGGAAGTTATAGCAGATGCATTCGTTATAATCTACCAAAATTCCCTGGACTCTGGGGAGGTACCAGCGGATTGGAAAGCAGCTAATGTAACGCCTCTGTTTAAAAAAGGGGGCAGACAAAAGGCAGGTAACTAAATGCCGGTTAGTTTAACATCTGTCGTGGGGAAAATGCTTGAAGCTATCATTAAGGAAGAAATAGCGAGACATCTAGATAGGAATAGTGCAATCAAGCAGACGCAACATCGATTCATGAAGGGAAAATCATATTTAACTATTTTACTGGAATTCTTTGAGGATATAGTGAGCATGGTGGATAGAGGTGTACCGATGGATGTGGTGTATTTAGATTTCCAAAAGGCATTCGATAAGGTGCCACACAAAAGGTAACTGCAGAAGATAAAGGTACGCGGAGTCAGAGGAAATGTATTAGCATGGATCGAGAATAAGCTGGCGAACAGAAAGCAGAGAGTCGGGATAAATGGGTCCTTTTCGGGTTGGGAATCGGTGGTTAGTGGTGTGCCACAGGGATCGGTGCTGGGACCACAAATGTTTACAATATACATAGATGACCTGGAAGAGGGGACAGAGTGCAGTGTAACAAAATTTGCAGATGAAACAAAGATTGGTGGGAAAGCGGGTTGTGTAGAGGACACAGAGAGGCTGCAGAGAGATTTAGAAAGGTTAAGCGAATGGGCTAAGGTTTGGCAGATGGAATAAAATGGCGAAAAATGTGAGGTCATCCACCTTGGAAGAAAGGGAATATTGTTTGAATGCGTTGAAATTACAACATGCTGCGGTGCTTAGGGTCCTGGGGGTCCTTGTGCATGAATCCCAAAAAGTTAGTTTGCAGGTGCAGCAGGTAATCAGGAAGGCGAATAGAATGTTGGCCTTCATTTTGAGAGGGATGGAGTACAAAAGCAGGGAGGTCCTGCTGCAACTGTACAGGGTATTGGTGAGGCCACACCTGGAGTACTGCGTGCTGTTTTTGTCACCTTACTTAAGGAAGGATATACGAGCTTTGGAGGTGGTACAGAGACGATTCACTAGGCTGATTCCGGAGATGAGGGGGTTACCTTATAATGATGATAGATTGAGTAGACTGGGTCTTTACTCGTTGGAGTTCAGAAGGATGAGCGGTGATCTTTTAGAAACATTTAAAATAATGAAAGGGATTGACAAGATAGAGGCAGGAAGGTTGTTTCCACTGGTCGGGGAGACTGGAACTAGGGGGCACAGCCTCAAAATACGGGGGAGCCAATTTAAAACCGAGTTGAGAAGGAATTTCTTATCCCAGAAGGTTGTGAATCTGTGGAAATCTCTGCCCAAGGAAGCAGTTGAGGCTAGCTCATTGAATGTATTCAAATCACAGATAGATAGATTTTTAACCAATAAGGGAATTAAGGGTTATGGGGAGTGGGCGGGTAAGTGGAGCTGAGTCCACGGCCAGATCAGCCATGATCTTGTTGAATGGTGGTGCAGGCTCGAGGGGCTAAATGACCTAATCCTGTTCTTAATTCTTATGTTCTTATGTTTATTCAGGAATTGTGCAAACTTTGCAGCAATAGATTATGCTTATTCAGTGAAACAAGCGTGAAAAACTAAAGCAATACATAAATCAAACAAGTGGTACAAAATGATGAAATGTTCACACAAGGTCTCACCAATTTTTCAAATCTCGAGAAAAAAGATCGTTCTCCGCTGGAAACGGAAGTGAAATTGAGTTTTAGTGACGAAGAAGCTTTCTTTTTAGTTGAATCGTTTGTTGTCTTTTTTCAACTAATTTCAGAATGATTGTCCAGGAAGATTTCACCGCAGTCTTCAGTTCTTCTCTGAATTTCCTGCATAAATACAACGGTTTTGAAAGCAACTCAAAAATGTTTACTTTGTGCCTGTCTCAGTGGCGATATATCCACGGTCTGTGCGGTCACCTCGGTAATAATTGATGCTTGCTAGTCTGGTAGTTACGAAACACACGGCATTTGTCAGCCACAAAAATATAAAACTGCCCAATATAGCAAGAGTAAAATGATGGATTTCCTTCGGCTTTCCATCTCAGAAACGCTCTCGTTGTCACTCTTGTTGCCTCGGATTCCTCTGCTCGATCTACTGGCGTCTAAAATACGTCTGATTGTGAAATAATTTAACAAGGCAATTAAAGAAAAAGGAAGACATACGCCCAGGCATTGTGAAACCAGATTTACACTAAATCTGCAGGTGATGAAATAAAAGCCACACGTGTCCGGCAGCCCCACTGCACCTCGTTAATTACGTACTGAGGATCAAATGCATTGAAAACAGGGATGTTCTTTAAAAAGATTACAATTGTGAAAGTTGGTACAACCGCGGCCGCATTTCTCACGGTGCAATACTTTATTTTAAACGTCTGGCAGCAGATAAACACAAATCGGTCAAATGTGAAGGAGACGGTGAACCAAACAGACAATTCGAGGGTTACAGCAGTCACATATCGAATGAACTTACACGCGGGAGTGTGGGGCAGGAGGGAAACTGGGAAGCGATAATTGAAATATTCATACACTATTACGATAATGATCATGATCAGTAGATCTGCAGTTGCCATGGTCGCCATGTAGACAGAGATACACTTGGAAAGGCCGCAGTTTCCTCGGGAGGGAATCAGAATTGTCACCAAGTTCGCTGTCAGAAAAAGGGAGCAGGGAAATAATGTTAGGCTGTCTGATTGAAATATATACACAGTTACCTGTTAAGAACATTTTACTCCAGTCAGGGCGATTATCAACACGGAGCAGTGTGAGAACAGGATTTGTACTGGAGCCATTATCTGGGCAAATGAGCCACTCATTTTAATGAGCTGCTGCAGTGCTCACTCTGCCTGGGGTGGCAAGACGGTCTGGAAATCCTGCTTTTCGAGCTTCAGGGAACACAGTCACTTAAATAATGTTATTGGTTTAAAGGACACGCAGAAAGTGCAGACACACAGTTCTGACATGTTTTCTGTCACTTCCAATAGTGTAAGTCAGCCAAACAGAAAATTGGTCACATTATCCTGTAGGGTTATCGTTAACAACCGATTAACAACACACATGTTACAATGACACACCGGGGATATTGACGGCTGCGAGAATCGGGTAGAAAATATCTTTGATCAGTAGAATTGCTGGTCGCCCCATCTCCTGTGAGAATGGATCGTTTCTTTCGGAGCTGAAAGACACTGACTGAAGCAGGGCTGAGGCAATGGAATAGAACCGATATTTATCCACGCGTCAATTACCCAGGGAGTAAATTAGTTGAATTCGTCATTATCATTAGTGCAGACACTGAACAATTAAACTCGATAGGTTGGATTTTTATCTGTTACGTCAGATTAAGACACAAGAACATTCATTAGTAACATCTGTGTACACGATCAGTTTCTTGGTAAATTAAATGTGTTTGATACAAAATAAACTTTTAAAGCATGCCCACTTGCGTTAGTGTGCTGTCAGAAATTATCTCACTTTGAAGAATCTTCACAGACCAGTGCAAGTGGTGGAATCTTTCAATTTCCAACGGGCCATGAGCAGTATTGTGTATGTGTTTCCCACATACACTCCCACCCGACACACACACTCCCTCCCCCACACACACACTTCCCCCCCATACACAAACACACCCCCCCCACACACACAGACACACACTCCCCCCCACACACACACACTCCCCCCACACACACACACTCCCCCCACACACATACACACACACCCCCCCACACACACATACTTCCCCCCACACACAAACACACTCCCCCACACACACACTCCCCCCCCACACACACACACGCACTCCCCCCACGCACACACACACTCCCCCCCTACACACACTCCCCCCCACACACACACGCTAGCCCCCACAAACGCACAGTCACCGACCCCCCCACACAAACACACACGCCCTACATACGCACGCATATTCCCCCCCACACACACACACACTCCCCCCCCCACACACACAAACACAGTCCCCACACACACACTTGCCCCCTCACGCACTCACACTCCCTCCCACACACACACACACACACACCCCCACACACACACACATCCCCCACACTCACACTCCCGCCCACACACACACACTCACACGACCCCCAAAGACACACACAAACTCCCCTCCCCAATCACACACACACTCCCCACACGCCCACACACACACACACTCCACCCCACACACACACTCTCCCCACAAACACACACACAAACACTCCCCCAACACACACACACCCACACACCCGCACACACGCACACACACACACCCCACACACACACACATTCCCCACCCCCCCCCACACACACACACACATTCCACCCCCACACACACACACTCTCCGCACAAACACACAAACAAACACTCCCCCACCACACACAGACACTCCAACCCCACACACACACATACAATCCCCCCCACACACACACTCCCCCCAACGCACACACACTCCACACACACACACACACACTCCCCACACAAACACACGCACACACACATTCTCCCCCCCCACACACACACACACACACACACTCCTCCCCCACACAAACGCACTCCCCGCACACACACACAGACTCCCCCCACACACACACACACACACTCCCACCCCAAACACACACTCCCACCCCACACACGCACTCCCCCCCACACACACACTCACCCCACACACAAACTCCCCCTCCCCCCCCCGCCCACACACACACACTCTCCCCACACACACACACACACACACACACTCCCCCCACACAGACAAACTCCCCCCCACACACACACACTCACCACACACACACACTCCCCCCTACACACACACACACACACACACACTCCCCCCACCACACACACTCCCCCCACGCACACACACACACACTCACACCCCGACACACACGCTCCCCCCACACACACGCACTAACACTCCACACACACACTCCCCCTCCCCACACACACACTCCCCCCCACACACACACACTCCCCCCACACACACACACACTCCCTCCCCACACACACGCGCTCCCCCCCCACACACACACACACTCCCTCCCCACACACACACACACCCCCCATACACACACACTCCCACCCACACACACACACACTACCCACACACAAACACACACACACACTACCCCCCCACACACACGCACTCCCCCCCACACACACTCCCCCACGCACACACACACACACTTCCCCCCCCCACACACACACACACTCTCCCCACACACACACACACACTCCCCCCCCACACAGACAAACTCCGCCCCCACACACACAGACACACACATTCCCCACCCACACACACACACGCTCCCCCCCCCACACACACACACACACTCTCCCCACACACACATACACACACTCCCCCTCACATACACACTCGCCCCACACACACACACACACTCCAGCCACACACACACATACACTTCCCCCACACACACATACACACTCCTCCCACACACACACACACTCTCCCATCCCTACACACACACACACCCCCCGCACACACACACACTCCCTCCCCACACACACACACACATTCCCCCCAAACATGCACACACACTCCCCCCCCACATACACACACTCCACCCCACACAGACACTCACTCCCCCCACACCCACACACACACTCCCCCCGACACACAAACACTCCCCCCCACACACAAACACGCACCCCTCACACACGCACACTCTCTGCCCACACACACACACACGCACTCTCCCCCACCCCAAACACACACACACCCTCCCCCCCACATACACACTCCCCCCCCCACACACACACACTCTCCCACACACACACTCCCCCCACATACACACACACTCCCCCCACACACACACACACTACCCCCCCACACACACTCACCCCTCCCCACACACACACTCCCCCACCCACCATCCCACACACACACACTCTCCCCACACACACACACACACACACACACTCCCCCCCCCCACACAAACGCACTCCCCGCACACACACACAGATTCCCCCACCCCCACACACACACACACTCCCACCCCAAACACACACTCCCACCCCACACACACACTCCCCCCCACACATACTCACCCCACACACAAACTCACCCATACACACACACAACCCCCCCCACACACACACTCTCCCCCCACACACACACTCCCCCCCACACACACTCTGCCCCCCACACACACACACTCCCCCCCCCACACACACACACAGTCCCCCCATACACACACACGCACACACACTCCCCCCGCACACACACACACACTACCCCCCACACACACACACTCCCCCCCCCACACACACACTCCCACCCACACACACACACACACACACTCCCCACACACACACACACACACACACACACTCCCCCCCCCACACAAACGCACTCCCCGCACACACACACAGATTCCCCCACCCCCACACACACACACACTCCCACCCCAAACACACACTCCCACCCCACACACACACTCCCCCCCACACACACTCACCCCACACACAAACTCACCCATACACACACACAACCCCCCCCCACACACACACTCTCCCCCCACACACACACTCCCCCCCACACACACTCTGCCCCCCACACACACACACTCCCCCCCCACACACACACACAGTCCCCCCATACACACACACGCACACACACTCCCCCCGCACACACACACACACTACCCCCCACACACACACACTCACCCCCCCACACACACACTCCCACCCACACACACACACACACACACACTACCCACACACAAACACACACACACACACACTCCCCCCACACACACGCACTCCCCCCCCCACACACTCCCCCCACGCACACACACTCAATCCCCCCCCACACACACACACTCTCTCCCCACACACACACACACACACACACACACACTCCCCCCACACAGACAAACTCCCCCCAACACACAAAAACTGCCCCCCCCACACACACACTCAACACACACACACACTCCCCCCTACACACACACACACACACACCCACAGACACACACACAAACTCCCCCCCACCATACACACTCCCCCCACGCACACACACACAAACTCCCCCCCGACACACACGCTCCCCCCACACACACACACACACGCACTAACACTCCACACACACACACACTCCCCCTCCCCACACACACACACTCCCCCCCCACACACACACACACACTCCCTCCCCACACACACATACTCCCTCCCATACACACACACTCCCACCCACACACACACACACACACTACCCACACACAAACACACACACACACTACCCCCCCCACACACACGCAATCCCCCCCACACACACTCCCCCACGCACACACACACACACTCCACCCCCCGCACACACACACACACTCTCCCCACACACACACACACACTCCCCCCGACGCAGACAAACTCCGCCCCCACACACACAGACACAGACACTCCCCACCCACACACACACGCTCCCCCCCCACACACACACACACACACACTCCCCACACACACACACACTACCGGCACACACACACTCGCCCCACACACACACACACACACTCCACCCACACACACACATACACTTCCCCCACACACACATACACACTCCTCCCACACACACACACACACACATTCCCATCCCTACACACACACACACACCCCGCACACACACACACTCCCTCCCCACACACACGCACACACATTCCCCCCAAACATGCACACACACTCCCCCCCCACACACACATACTCCACCCCACACAGACACTCACTCCCCCCCACACCCACACACACACTCCCCCCCGACACACAAACACTCCCCCCCACACACAAACACGCACCCCCCACACACACACTCCCCCCACACACTCACACAGCCCCCCCCACACACACACTCCCCCCCACACACACACTCCCCCACACACACACACACTCTCCGCCCACACACACACACACACTCTCCCCCCACCACACACACACACACACCCTCCCCCCCCACATACACACTCCCCCCCCCACACGCACACACTCTCCCACACACACACTCCCCCCCCCCCACACACACACACACACACTCTCCCCCCACACACACACACACATACACGCACACTCATCGCCGCGCCCCCGACCCAACCACACACTCCACCCGCCACCCCACATTGATGGTATTGGTAGAGTGAGGGCTTTGTCGGGCCATGAGGTTACAGATTGTGAAGGAATACAATTCTGTTGCTGCTGATGGCCCACAGCGCCTTTTGAGTTGCTAGATCTGTTCTGAATCTAACCCATTTAGTGCCACACAGCACGATGGAGGCTGTCCTCAGTGTGAAGATGGGACTTTGTCTCCACAATGACTGTGAGGTGATCAGTGCTACCAATCCTGTTATGGACAGATGCATCTGTGACAGGTAGATTGGTGAGGACGACGTAACGTTGGTTTCTCCCTCGTGTTGGTTCTCTCACCACTTGCTACAGGCCCAGTCTGATATCTATGTCCTTCAGGACTCGGTCCAGCTCGGTCAGTAGCGGTGATACCGAGCCAGTCTTGGTGATGGACATTGAAGTCCCCCACCCAGAGTACGTTCTGTGTCCTTGCTACCCTCAGTGCTTCTTCCAAGTGGTGTTCAACATGGAGGAGTACTGATTCATAGAATCATAAAAACATAGAAAATAGGTGCAGGAGTAAGCCATTCAGTTGATCATTCCCTTAGTACCCCTTTCCTGCTTTCTCTCCAAAGCCCTTGATCCCTTTAGCTATAAGGATCATATCTAACTCCCTTTTGAATATATCCAATGAACTGGCATCAACAACTCTCTGCGGCAGGGAATTCCACATGTTAACAACTCTCTGAGTGAAGAAGTTTCACCTCATCTCAGTTCTGAATGGCTCACCCCTTATCCTTAGACTGTGTCCCCTGGTTCTGGACGTCCCAACATCGGGAACATTCTTCCCACATCTAACTTGTCCAGTTCCGTCAGAATCTTATATGTTTCAATGAGATCCCCTCTCATCCTTCTAAACTCCAATGTATAAAGGCCCAGTTGATCCAACCTCTCCTCATATGTCAGTCCCACCATCCTGGGAATTAGCCTGGTGAACCTTCGCTGCATTCCCTCAATAGCAAGTACGTCCTTCCTCAGATTAGGAGACCAAAACTGAACACAATATTCCAGATGAGGCCTCATCAAGGCCCTGTTAAACTGCAGTAAGACCTCCCTGCTCCTATACTCAAATCCCCTAGCTATGAAAGCCAACATACCATTTGCCTTCATCACCGCCTGCTGTACCTGCATGCCAACTTTCAATGACTGATGAATCATGACACCCAGGTCTCGTTGCACCTCCCCTTTTCCTAATCTGCCGCCATTCAGATAATATTTTGCCTTTGTGTTTTGGCAACAAAGTCGATAACCTCACATGTATCCACATTATAATGCATCTGCCATGCATTTGCCCACTCATCTAACCTGTCCAAGTCACCCTGCAGCCACTTCGCGTCCTCCTCACAGCTCACACCACCACCCAGTTTAGTGTCATCTGCAAATCTGGAGATATTATACTCAATTCATTCATCTAAATCATTGATGTATATTGTAAATAGCTGGGGTCGCAGCACTGAGCCCTGCGGCACTCCACTTGTCACTGCCTGCAATTCTGAAAAGGACCCGTTTATCCCAACTCTGTGCTTCCTGTCTGCCAACCAGTTCTCTATCCACGTCAGTACATTACCCCCAATACCATGTGCTTTGATTTTGCACACCAATCTCTTGTGTGGGACCTTGTCAAAAGCCTTTTGAAAGTCCAAATACACCACATTCACTGGTTCTCCCTTGTCCACTCTGCTAGTTACATACTAAAAAATTCCAGAAGATTTGTCAAGCATGATTTCCCTTTCAAAAATCCATGCTGACTTGGACCGATCCTGTCACTGCTTTCCAGATGTGCTGCTATTTCATCCTTAATAATTGATTCCAACATTTTCCCCACTACTGATGTCAGGCTAACCGGTCTATAATTACCCGTTTTCTCTCTCCCTCCTTTTTAAAAAGTGGTGTTACATTAGTTACGCTCCAAACCACAGGAACTGATCCAGATTCGATAGACTGTTGGAAAATGATCACCAATGCATCCACTATTTCTAGGGTCACTTCCTTAAGTACTCTGGGATGCAGACTATCAGGCCCCGGGGATTTATCGGCCTTCAAGCCCATCAATTTCCCTAAGACAAGTTCCCGAATAATAAGGATCTCCTTCAGTTCCTCCTTCTCACTAGACCCTCGGTCCCCTCGTACATTCGGAAGGTTATTTGTGTCTTCCTTCGTGAAGACAGAACCAAAGTATTTGCTGAGGGAGGACAGCCGGTGGTAATCAGCAGGTGGTTTCCTTGCCCATGCTTGACCTGAAGCTATGAGACTTCCTGGGGTCCGGATTCAATGTTGAGGACTCCCAGGGCCACTCCCTCCCTTCCGACTGTATACCACTGTGCCATCACCCCTAACCTGCCGGTGGGACAGGACATACCCAGGGATGGTGATTGAGGAGACAACTTACAGTCCCACCTAGCTTTGTATCATCAGGACCCCTCATCCAAATCATTGATATAGATTGTCCGCATGCGTCAGACACGAGATTCCCAAAGTGAGCGCTCGACTCGGAACTCCTTCACGGCAAACGGGCTAAAGGTCGGCAGTGGAAACGTTACAGGGACCACCCTCAAAGCCCCCCTGATAAAGTACAACATCCCCACCGACACCTGGGAGTCCCTGGCCAAAGACCAATCCGCCCTAAATGGCTTACCCCTTATCCTTAGACTGTGACCCCTGATTCTGGACTTCCACAACATCAGGAACATTCTTCCTGCATCTAACCTGTCCAATCCCGTCAGAATTTTATGTGTTTCTATCAGATCCCCATTTGCTCTCCTAAATTCCAGTGAATATAATCCTAGTCGATCCAGTCTTTCTTTATATGTCAGTTCTGCCATCTCGGGAATCAGTCTGGTGAACATTCCATGCACTCCTTCAATAGCAAGAACGTCCTTTCTCAGATTAGGAGACCCAAACTGTATGCAATATTGAAGGTGTGGCCTCACCAATGACCTGTACAACTGCAATATGACTTCCCTGCTCCTATACTCAAATCCTCTCGCTATGAAGGCCATCATGCCATTTGCCTTCTTCACTGCCTGCTGTACCTACATGCCAACTTTCAATGACTGATGTACCATGACACCCAGGTCTCGTTGTACCTCCCCTTTTCCAAATCGGTCACAATTCAGATAATATTCTGCCTTCCTGTTTTTGTCACCGAAGTGGTTAACCTCACATGTATCTACATTATACCGGATCTGCCATGCATTTGCCCACTTACCTAACCTGTCCAAGTCAGCCTGCAGCCTCTTAGCCTTCTCCTCACAGCTCAGACTGCCATGCAGCTTAGTGTCATCTGCACATTTGAAGATATTACGTTCAATTCCTTCATCTACATCATTAATGAATATTGTAAATAGCTGGGGTCGCAGCACTGAAACTTGCAGCAACCCACTAGTCACTGCCTGCCATTCTGAAAAGGATCCGTTTATTCCTACTCTTTGCTTCCTGTCTGCCAACCAGTTCTCTATCCATGTCAATACATTACCCCCAATATCTTGTGCTTTAATTTTGCACACCAATCTCTTATGTGGGACCTTGTCAAAAGCCTTTTGAAAGTACGAATATACCACACCCACTGGTACTCCCTTGTCCACTCTTCTAGTTACATCCTCAAAAAATTCGAGAACATATGTCAAGCATGATTTCCCTTTCATAAATCCATGCTGACTTCGACCGATCCTGTCACTGCTTTCCAAATGCACTGCGATTATATCTTTAATAATTGATTCCAACACTTTCCCCACTACCGATGTGAGGCTAACGGGTCTATAATTCGCTGTTTTCTCTCTCCCTCCTTTTTTAAAAAGTGGGGTTACATTAGCTACCGTCCAATCCACAGGAACTGATCCAGTGTCTATCGAATTTTGGAAAATGATCACCAGTGCATCCATAATTTCTAGGGCCAGTTCCTTAAGTACTCTGGGATGCACACTATCAGGCTGAGGGGATTTATTGGCCCTCAATCCCCTCAATTTCCCTAACACAATTTCCTGACGAATAAGATTTCCTTCAATTCCTCCTTCTCGCTAGATCCTCAGTCCCCTATTATTTTCGGGAGTTTATTCGTGTCTTCCTTCATAAAGACAGAACCAAAGTATTTGTTCAATTGGTCTGCCATTTCCATCTTCTCCATTATGAATTCACCTCATTCTGACTGCAATGGACCTGCATTAGTCTTCACTAATCTTTTTCTCTTCACGCATCTATAGAAGCTTTTGCAGTCGGTTTTTATGTTCCCTGCAAACTTACTCTCGTACTCTATTTTGCACCTCCTAATTAACCCCTTAGTCCTCATCTGCTGGGTTCTAAATTTCTCCCAGTCCTCAAGTTTGCTGCTTTTTCTGGCCAATTTATATGCCTCTTCCTTGGATTTAACACAATTTCTCTTGTTAGCCATGGTTCAGCCACCTTTAACTTTTTAGTTTTACGCCAGACAGGGATGTACAACTGTTGTAGTTCATCCATGTGATCCTTAAATATCTGCCATTGCCTATCTACCGTCAGCCCTTTAACATAGAAACATAGAAAATAGGTGCAGGAGTAGGCCATTCGTCCCTTCGAGCCTGCACCGCCATTCAATGAGTTCATGGCTGAACATGCAACTCCAGTACTCCATTCCTGCTTTCTCGCCATACCCCTTGATCCCCCTAGTAGTAAGGATTTTATCTAACTCCAGTCGCCAGTCTATCTTAGTCAATTCACGTCTCATATCATCAAAGTTACCTTTCTTTAAGTTCAAGACCCTAGTCTCTGAATTAAGAGTGTAATACTCCATCTGAATGAAGATTTCTACCATATTATGGTCACTTTTCCCCAAGGGGCCTCGCAGAACCAGATTGCTAATTCATCCTCTATCATTACACAAGACCCAGTCTAGGATGGCCTGCTCTCTCGTTGGTTCCGAGACATATTGGTCAGGAAACCATCCCATATACACTCGAGGAAATCCTCCTCCACAGTACTGCTACCAGTTTAGTTTGGCCACTCCATATGTAGATTAAGGTCACCCATGATAACTGCTATACACTTATTGCACGCGTCTCTAATTTCCTATTAGATTATATTCCCCAACCTCCTTACTGCTGTTTGATGGTCTGTACAGAACTCCCACTAATATTTTCTGCTTCTTGAAGTTTCGCAGTTCTACCCATATAGATTCCACATCATCCAAGCTAATGTCATTCCTTACGATTGCGTTAATCTCCTCTTTAACCAGTAACGCAACCCCACCTCCTTTTCCGTCCTGTCTATCCTTCCTGAATATTAAATACCCCTGGATGTTGAGTTCCCAGCCTTTGTTACCCTGGAGCTATGACTCCATAATCCCAATTACATCATATCCGTTAACAGCTATCTGCGAAGTTAATTCATCCACCATTTTACGAATGCTCCTCACATTGAGACTCAGAGCCTTCAGGCTTGTTTTTAACTCTTTTTGTCCTTTTAGAGTTATGTTGTAATGTGGCCATTTTTGATTTCTGCCCTTGATTTCTCTGCCCTCAACTCTTGCTTTTCTCCTTTATATCTTTTGCTTCGGCCCACTTATTACTTCCCTCTGCCTCACTGTATAGATTCCCATCCCCCTGCCATATTAGTTTAAACCCTCCCAAACAGCACTAGGAAACACTCCACCTCGGACATAGATTCTGGTCCTGCCGTTGCAGACCGTCCAGTTTGTATTGATCCCACCTCCCCCAGGATCGGTTCCAATGTCCCAAGAATTTGAATCCCTTGCACCATGCCTCAAGCCATGTATTCTTCTGAACTATCCTGCTATTCTTACTCTGACTAGCATGTGACACTGGTAGCAATCCTGAGATTACTACTTTTTAGGTTCTACTTTTTAATTTTACTCCTCGCTACCTTAATTCAGCTTGTAGGACCCTATCCCGTTTTTTCCTGATATCGTTTACACCTATATACACCACGACAGCTGCCTATTCACCCTCCCCCACCAGAACGCCCTGCAGCAGCTCCGAGACAATCTTGCCCCTTGCACTAGAGAGGCAACATACCATCCTGGAGTCTCGTGTGTGGCTGCAGAAAGGTTTATCTATTCCCCTTACAATAGAATACCCTATCGCTATAGATATCCCACTCTTTTTCCTGCCCTCCTGTGCAGCAGCGCCACCCATGTTGCCATGAGCTTGGTTGCTGCTGCATTCCTCTGATGAGCCAGCTTTCCCAACAATATTCAAAACGGTATATCTGTTTTGGAGGGAGATGGCTGCAGGAGCCCCCTGCATTATCTTCCTTCCCCTGCTCTTCCTGCTGGTCACCCATTCCCTATCTGCCTGCGTAACCTTTACCTGTCTTAGTGGGAGTGCAGTGAAGTTTCACTGGACAGATTGCTTGGATGAGGGGATTTTCCTCTGAGGCGAAGTTGAGTAGTCTAGGCCTATACTCTCTAGAGTTTCAAAGAATTTGAAGTGATCTCATTGAAACGAAAACATTTCTTAAGGGACGGAGATGGTAGATGCTGGGAGGATATGTCTCCTGGCTGGGGAGTCGAGAATTTCAGAATAAGGGGTCAGCCACTTAGGACTGAGGTGAGGAGGAATTTCTTCATATCAAAGGATTGTGAATCTTTTGAATTTTCTGACCCAAATCACTGTCAATGCTCAGTAGTTGACTATTCCCAAGACAGAAACCGATAGATGTTTGGATATTATGTGAACCATTCGACTCATCCTGTCAGTGCCAGCCACAATGGAGCCATCCTTCCTATTCCGACTTTCCAGCTCTTGGTCCATAGCGTTGTTGGTTACTCCACTTCAAGTGCTAATCCAGTTACTTTTTAAAATGCGATTCGGGTTTTTGCCTCCTCCACCCTTTCATGCATTGAGTTCGAGGCCCATTCCACACTATAGGTGGAAAAGGTTCTCCTCATCTATCCATCGAATACATCTACCATTTATTAAAATCTATGTCACATGGTTGTTTGATAAATGAAATATGGCCTTCATATCTACTCTATCCAGAACCCTCATGATTTATTATGTTCTTGTATACTTACTTGTATTCCCCCAGCACGGACACCACTGGAGCTGAAAAACTTTGCAGTATTTCTGTCCCAGCAAATGTGTAACACTAGTGCGGCAAAATAAGAGTCTTCGCCTACAGTGCAGTAGATGGGTCTCCATCAGTCCAACAAAAGAGGGGCCTCGAATATGAATAGAATCAGCTTTAGCAGCAGAAGGGCATTTCCACGTCTTATATTACTGTAGGCATCCTAGTACTGGAGGACCATGTTCATATCTCGTGCAAATGTAGAGTACAACTAGTACCTTAGAAGCGGTAGCACCACCAGTGTAAGTGTAGGGATACACTTGTGCCTGACGATAACCTTCACCACTAGTATAAGTGTAGGAGTACTGGTACAACTGGAGGAGGATGGTCAGTTTTAGTGCAAATGTACGCTGCCACTAATATCAGAAGAGCACTTTCACTTCCAGTGTAACTGTACGTGTGCCACTAGTACCACAAGAACATGGTCATCTCTGGTGTAAGTGCAGGGCTACCACTCATACCGAAGGAGTACTTTCACACCTAATATAAATGTAATGTGTCATGAGACCCGGAGCAGCATGTTCACCTCTAATATAAGTACAGAATTACCAGTAGTACAGGAAAAGCTTGTTCATCTCTAGCATAGTGTAGGTGTACCACTAAACCCAGAGTAGCGTGTTCAGCTCTAATATAAGTATATGTTTATCACTATGACAGGAGAAGCATTGCCACCTCTATTGTAATTGTAGGGGTAACACGAATGCCGCTAAAGTGAGGAAGTAGTTAGGGGTTTAGCAGCTTTGAAAGTCGATAAAACCCCAGGCCCGGATGAGCCGTATCTATGCTGTTAAGAGATGCAAAAGAGGAAATAACAGTGGCTCTGTTCTTTATTTTCCAATCTTCTCTGGCTACAGGTGTGGGGCCGGAGGACTGGATGATAGCTAACGTGGAACATTTGTTTAAAGAGGGAGAAAGCGATAGACCAAATAATTACAGGCAGTCAGCCTAACATCTGTGGCGGGAAAATTATTGGAAAAAATCTAATTGACAGATAAATGTCATTTAAAAGATATGGATTAATCAAGGACAGTCAGCATTGATTTGTTAAGGGAAGGTCGTGTCTGACTAACTTGGAGGTAACCAGGAAGGTCAATACCATTAATACATTTGATGCAGTTAATATGTATTTTAGCAAGGCCTTTGAAAAGGTCACACATGACACACTGGTCAGGAAAGTAAAAATCCATGGGATCCAGGAAAAGTGGGAAGTTGGATCCAAAATTGGTTGAGAATCAAAGCGTAATGGTTGTTTGGTGTTTGGCCAATTTGTGACTGAAATTTTTTTACCAGTGGTGATCCGCAGGGCTCAGTATTAGATCCATTGCTCTATGTGGTATATCAACGGTTTAGACTTGAATATACGTGGTATGATTAAGAAATTTTCAGATGTTACTAAAAGTCAGCTGTGTCGATGATAATGAAGAAGAACGCTGTAGACTGCAGTAAGATATCAATGAACTGGTTAGGTGGGCAGAGCAGAGGCAAATGGAATTAATCCGTAGAAGTATGAGGTAATGCATTTGGGGTGGTAAACAGGAAATGGAGTACACATTAAAGGGTAGGACACTGCAAAGTGTAGAGGAAAAAAGGGACCATGAAGTACATGTAAACAGAGCCCTGAAATTAGCAGTTCAGGTGGATAAGGTATATATGAAGGCGTATGGACCTAGAACTGTAAAATTGTGTAGGCTGGATAGCTGTTTGATGGCCAGCGCGGACATGTTCGGCTGAAATGGTCTCCTTTCATGCTGTAAACTTCCAAGATTCTATGATTCTATACCAGCAGAGCACTGTCAGCTCGAAATAATTACAGTTTACCACTAATATCAGAAGCGCACTGTCAGTGCCAGTGTAATTGTGTTGGTATCGCTGCTATCGGTGGAACACGGTCACATCGAGAGCAACTGTTGGTGTGCCAATGGTGCAGAACAAGCTGGAGCACCGCTGGTGTAAGTGCAGGAAACCACTCGATCAGGACATTCACGACCAGCACCTGACTGAGTTCAGCGTTATCGCTGGTGCCAGAGGAGCAAGATTACCTCGAGTATAAGTTCAGTGTACAACTGGAACTGCAGTGGCACTTTCTCCTCTGTTGGAAATGTAGTGCTATGAATAGTACCAGAGATGTAAGATCACCACGATTTTAAGTGTGGGTCATCCACAGTTACAAGAGAAGCACTCTCACCTCAAATGTCAGTGTAGGTTTACAACAACTACCAGAGGAATGCGGTTACCTTCAATGCCCTACGACTGTGCTCACAACCAATTGTGCATGACATGGCTCACCAGCTGTTCTGGACGGGTTTGACCAATCAGACTGAGTCAAGGATAGGGGCAGGACATGCAGGGCTACAGGAGCTGCCATCACTGCTCCTGTAGTAATAGGCTCAGCAGCTGTACTGTAAGATTGACCATTCAAATTGTAATGAAGATTTTATTTGAGCACGCTTTTTAGAAAATTCCCGCTAACACATTCAATTATTTCATTAATCTGATGAATCAGACGAAAACAATTTACCTCAGTCTATTTGTTAAATGACTGTAAATAATGCTAATTATGAGTTAACCTGATTGACTCTCTGGTGGATTGACGTGTGGATAAATATATGTTCCCTTCCATTGCCTCAGACGTGTGCCTATCAGAATATTTCAGTTCCAAACGAACACATCCACTGTCACGAAAATGGGCCAACTAATGATGCTACAGATAAAAGCGATTTATTTCCCGATTCTCGCAGTCATCGGTGTACCAGGTGAGTCATCTTAACCTGTTTGTTATTGATCTGTGTGAACTGACTCCTGTTCTGACCACATGTCGGATAAGATAACGTGTTTTCTAGATGGCAGCATTACAGGGTCAGTAGAGACTGGAACAATCTCACTGAAGCGCCCATCCACACTTTCTGCTTTCCCCTTAAGCTGATATCATTAATGAAGTTACAATATTCTCTGAAACTACAGTACAAGGATTTTGGCTGATTTCTGGATTGTCTTGATGCCCCGTGCACAGTGAGCACTGCAGCAGCTCAGTAAAGTATGTGGGTTGCTTTTGAAGGATAGAGGTCCATTATTAATCATATTCCACACTGGTCCGTGCTGACAGTAACACCGAATGGAGCAAAATGCTCTCACCAGATATTTCCATATATATTTTTACATTTCAATCAGACACTCCAACATTATTTCTCTGCTCTCTTTTCCTTACAGCGAACTTGGTGACAATTGTCATTTTATCCCGAAGGAACTGTGGCCTTTCCAAGTGTATCTCTGTCTACATGATCGCCATGGCATCCGTGGATCTACTGGTCATTATCGTCAATGTAATGCTGCACCATATTTTCAGTAATCGCTTTCCATTTTCATTCCTGTCCCACACTCCCGTGTGTAAGCTCATTTTATACATGACTGCTGTCAACCTTGATTTGTCTGTTTGGTTCACTGTTTCCTTCACATTTGACCGATTTGTGGTTATCTGCTGCCAGAAGTTTAAAACAAAGTATTGCACCAAGAGAACTGCGGCCATGGTTATAACAGCTTTCACAGTCCTCATCTTTTTAAAGAACATCCCTGTTTTGCTTGCATTTGAACCTCATCAAACAATTAACAAGGTACATTGGGGCTGCGTGACAAGTGTAGCATTTGTTTCCTCTCCTCCAGGTGCGGCATACATCTGGTTTCACAGCGCCTGGGGCATTTGGTATCCCTTTACTTTAATTGCCTTGTTAAATTGTTTGACAGGCAGACGTATTTTAGTGGCCAGTAGATCCCGCAGGGGACTCAGGGGCCACAGGAGTGAAAAGCAGAGCGATTCAGAGATGGAGAACCGAAAGAAATCCATAATTTTACTCTTCGCTATATCGGGCAGTTTTACATTGTTGTGGCTGACTGCTGCTGTGAGTTTGGTGACTACCAGGTTGGCAGGCATTAACTATTACCGAGGTGACCGCACAGACCCTGGATATATCGCCACTGAAACAGGACTAATGTTAAAGTTTTTGAGTTGCATTCAAAACCCGTGTATTTATGCAGCGACCCAGAGGAAATTCAGAGAAGAGCTGAAGACAGTGGTGAAATCTCCCTGGACATTCATTCTGAGGTTTGTTAGAAAAAGACAATAAAACGATTCAATTCTAAAGAAAGCGTCCTCGTCACGAAAGCTCAATTTTACCTCTATTTCCACCGTAGAACATCTGTTTTCTCTGGTGATTGAAAAATTGGTGAGATCTTGTGTGAACATTTCAGCCATTTTGTAGCATGTGTTTGATTAATCATTGCTTTAGTTTTTCGCACTTGCTTCGCTGAGTAAACATAATCTATTCCTGCAAATGAAGCACAGTCACGTTCAGGGATCAAGGATAACAATGATGAGTTCAGCAGTGGAGCCGGACATCGGGACAAGACAGGAATCCACCATACACTGCAGATAAAGGGATCAGGCGTCGCACTTAAAAACCATCAACAAAGTGTCATTCTCTGCTAAAATCATCAAAGGTCTTGTGCTCGCCGATATTGGTAATTTTCCTGTAAGTTTGGTGTGAATAATACAGGCGCGGATCTCTCTATTGGACACCATTCCTCATTGACAAATAGAGCAGGCTTTTGTCGGGTGATCAGTGGAGTAAACAGTTGGAACTCGGTTTATCGATGTGACCTTTCACCTCTTGTGTCCCAGATACTGACTGAAATTGTGGATTGTGCACCGACTGCTGTCTCTGACTCAGCACAAAGATGGAGCTGGCTCTTGTATTGTGCTGTCGATAAAGTCCTGATGAGTAATATTATTGATATTCTGTGTCAAGTTCTCTCCTCAGATACAGGAAATGAATGTTAAAATAATGACTGCCATAATTTTTTAAACTATCAATTGATGCAAGTAATCGGATGTAAACGGATACGATATAGTTACAATTATGGAAACATGGTTGCAGGGTGACCAGGGCTGGGAACTGAATATCCAAGGATGTTCCATATTTAGGAAGGAGAGACAAAAGAACAATGGTGTGGCATTGTTAGCTGCGAGGGATAAATTGTAAGGTTGCAAATAGGGGGTCAGAATTATGCTGAAGGTAGTGAACATATAATTGCCTATGTGGGTAAAACGTCCTTATACAGGCAGAGCACACATACCAATTAAACTGTAGCTTAACCTTAGTAACACTTAAACAGCCGAAGTCAGTTGTTTTGTTTAAAAGTCCCTGAGGAAGATATTAAGAAGCCAGTACAAACCACCCTCGGCCTCGGATAGACTGGGGTAGAGGGCAAAATGTAACAAAACAATGATGAGAGATGCACAGTTGCATGTACCACTCAGAGCCCGTCTAATAAGAGCCGACAAATCAATGTCACTTCGCTGATAACAGTAGACCTATCGATGATTTTGAGGAGGATAGCTCCTCTCCAAAACCTGTATAAATTATGCTTGAAAATTCTTGTATTTCGGAGGTTCCACGACTGCACCTTCCCTTGCAATTGTTCGTAATAAAAGCCGATTGAACTTGGGATTTCGTGTGTTCACTTCCGTGGTCGATATACAACAGGAGAAGGGCGAGGTATCGATTAACAACATCAGTTAGTCCACCTTGAGGGAGCGAAGCCTCCTTTTTCCCCAACAGAAGGGTAGGTGTCGATTAACTATATCAGTTAGTCCACCTTGAAGGAGAGAAGCCTCCTTTTTAACCCCTACATTTGGCGTCACGAACAGGATGCAGACCCTCTGACATGGATGATGTGACAGCTGAATGGCAGTGAGTATGTTTTGTAACACCTGCAGCTGTAGCATTGATGGGGAAGGAGGTAATCTGTATAAAGAAATAGAAGGGGAAATCTGTTGAACAAGTTACAGCGAACCACAGAAGGATGAAAACCAAGGGCGGGATAGCTTTATTGCCTGAAAAAGAAGGGGGAAGAGGACCCCAGCGATCGTTAGAGGAAAATTAAGCTGTATGTCCCGAAGCGTGACACGGTAATAACACGGAGACGCCGGTATTTATCGTGTGCAGCGCAAAGAAGAAGGAATACAACCTAAAAAGTGGGGTGGAATACCAGGATCCTAGGAAAACTGGCCAGTGGGATACAATGTTAGCTGAGAAAAATGGAAAATTAATAAAAGAAAATTGCTGGAAAAACACGTTCAATTTAAAAAGGACAGCGTGTTTATATTAAAAAATAAAAATGCAACCTTGAAAGCTGCAGCTGCTAGAAAAAGAAACAGAGACATTTAGAAAAATGGAATGGTGAAAATCATCAAAATACAAAACCTAATTTGAAGAAAGGAGATGAAATTAGCTGTGAAAAAGATATTGGTTTAAATATAAAAACTTACGAGTTAAACCCGACACAGAAGTATTGTGCCGAGAAAGAGACACAAAGATGTTTAACTATGGAATGGAGGAAGATCATCAAAAAAGAAAAATGATTATATTTGGATTCAAAAGGGCAAAGAAACCTAAGTTGTGTGAACTCCGCAAAATACACCACATCCATCGGTACACCTCTATCCACCATGCTCATTATATCCCTAAAGAATTCCAGTAAATTAGATAAACATGATTTCCCCTTCATGAATCTATGCTGCGTCTGCTTGATTGCACTATTCCTATCTAGAAGTTCCGCTATTTCTTCTTTCATGATAGTTTCAATCATTTTCCCCAATGCAGATGTTAAACTAACTGGCCTAGAGTTACCTGCCTTTTGTCTGTCCCCTTTTTTAAACAGAGGTGTTACATTAGCTGCTTTCCAATCTGCTGGTACCACCCCAGAGGCCAGAGAATGCCTATGTAATAATACTCACCTGCTACAGAGCACAGATAGATACTCAAATAAAACAAATTCAAGAGACAGAAGCTAAGATAAATAAGCTGGAAGAGATGTTCAGCCATGAACTCATTGAATGGCGGTGCAGGCTAGAAAGGACGAATGGCCAACTCCTGCAGCTATTTTCTATGTTTCTATGTTTCTATGTTTCTATGAACTAATTGAATGGCGGTGCGGGCTCGAAGGGCCGATTGGCCTCCACCTGCAACTATTTCCTATGTTTCTCTGTTTCTATGTAAGACAGGAGCAGATGGATTGTGCAATACACAGCTGTAACACCATCACCTGTGGTAATAGAGCCAATGTACCTCATGGTCCACAACCTCAAACTAACAGTCAACCAGACAGGGATAACGAGTGTGCAGTAGAGCGGCCCGCAGCACATGATAATGACGACATATCAGCGTCCCCACCATTCCCACCAATGGACGTAGAGCAGCCGACATTACCACACAGGAGGGACCTCTCAGCCCACAGCAGAGATAAATTCTATTGAATAAGTTACCAACACCGAAGTCAAAATAGTAGAAATACAGGATTCTGACAAAAGATTGGAGTAGAATATGAATGTGATTCAAAAGGCAGGCGAAAGGTTAGGGGAGTATGGGGAACGATAATGGATTGAATACAAAGACCACTCTGGGGTTGATGACCCTGACAAAAATGTGCAGTATTCTTGAAAATGTTTAAAGACGGACTGGGAGATGCACATCCAAAGATAATTACGTTAGGATTTATGATAACTACGATGAAACTTTGGAATGGGCAGAACATGGAGAGGAGTTAAAGTTAGAACAAAAGGAGAAAATAGCAAAAGTAGCAGCAACAGTGGTTGCAGCAGAGACGAAGGAGGAGGAGATACACCCCCATGCAGCTTCCCTGATGTGTTTTAACTACAATAAGGGAGGCCACTTCAGTAGGATTTGTCCACAGAAAAGAAGAGCTTACGGAAATTCTCAAGGGAAATGTCACAATTGTGGTAAAATTGGATATTTGGCCAAAGATTGCTGGAGTAAGGTAGGAGGCGCAGGGAGGCAAGGCCCACAACAGGCAAAGAAGGGAACATCATTAACCAGGGAAGAGCTGATGCACATGCTCAGACAGGTGCCAGCATCACTGCTACCACTGCCACCACCGCCCCGACCTGAGACACCCTTTAATGAGGATATCATCAAAATGGAGCGTCCGTTTCCATAACCAACTTAGATTTTCCCCGGACCCGCAGGACTGTAAACATCCAAGGTGTGGGTGCGGGTTATCAGAAAGCAACCCTAAGTGAGATGGTGTTATTGGAAGTACAGGAATTAATGTTACCTACTCGGTTTTGGTACTGTCAGAACACAGAAGGCAGCATCATGTGCATCCATATCTTAAGTGAGATAGGGTACTGATAGAGCCCCAGCGTAACCGGATAATTTGGGTGGATAATCACGAAAATCAAATTAATTTGGAGCACCCGGGACACCAGCAGCAACAAGTGGCCAGAATAACCCGAATCCAGCCTGCGTGGGAAACAAAAGATTTCTTCCATCGAACTTCAGTCCACTCTTAAATGTCTCTCATGTAATTACATTTTCCACAGCACTCTGAGAAGATATACAAATTCCATTAACACTTTAGACACCTCGTACATCAATATAGCACATCGAGAAGATGCAAATAATCCACCCAACTCTTTACGCACCACAGCTAGGAAGTATATAAAAGTATATATTAAAATGGAAACAAATGCATATTATGGCTCCTTAGATGTAAGTAACCTATTCCCATCGCCTGATCAAAATCCTTCTGCTATGGCTTATATTTGCATGCCTGACCTGGCAATATCCATTGCGTCATTAGCAAACTGATACATGATACCTGCACGGGTTAGATACAGAGTAAAGCTCCCTCTACACTGTCCCATCAAACAATCCCAGGGCAGGTACAGCACAGGGTTTGAGACAGAGTTAAGCTCCCTCTATATTGTCCGAACAAACACTCCCAGGGCAGGTACAGCACGGGGTTAGATACAGAGTAAAGCTTCCTCTACACTGTCCCTATCAAACACTCCCAGGGCAGGTTCAGCACGGGGTCAGATACAGAGTAAAGCTCCATCTACATTGTCCCATCAAACACTCCCAGGGCAGGTACAGGGGGTTAGATACAGAGTAAAGATCCCTCTACACTGTGCCACCAAACAATCCCAGGGCAGGAATCTATAAACCACTCTCCATAACCCTTTATTTCCTTATCGTTTTAGAAACGGTCTACCTCTGTCTTAAACTTATTCAATATCCCGCCTTCCACAGCTCTCTGAGGCAGCGAATTGCATAGATTTGCAACCCTCTGAGAGAAGAAATTTCTTCTCGTCTCAGTTTTAATTAGTCGGCCCCTTATTCTAAGACCATGCCCTCTAGGTCTAGTCTCCCCCATCAGTGGAAACATCCTCTCTGCCTCCACTATATCAAGCCCCGTCATAATCTTATACATTTTGATTAGGTCACCTCTCATTTGTTCTGAATTCCAATGAGTAAAGGCCCAATCTACTCAACCATTCCTCATAAGTTAACCCACTCATCTCCGGAATCAACCGAGTGAACATTCGCTGAACAGCCTCGATAGCAAGTATATCCTTTCGTAAATATGGAAAACAAAACTACATGCAGTATTCCAGGTGTGGCCGCAGCAATACCTTGTATAAGTGTCGCAAGACATACCTGCTTTTATACTCCATCCCCTTTGCAATAAAAGCCAATATTCCATTGGCCTTCCTGATCACTTGCTGTACCTGCATACTAAACGCCAGCATGGACTGGTTGAGCCGAATGGCATGTTTCTGTGACGTATATCCTGTTTCGAAGTAGATGTGTGTCGTTGAAGTGTGATCTCAGGCCCGACATTAATCTCATTGTCGACAGGGCTGCAGTGATACTGTTGTATATATGGACGTGTATTTACTGTTACAGCCACCAGAGGGCTCATTCCCTGGAGTTCCGAGGGGTCCCATAATCCCTTGTGAGCAGAGGTATTTCAGAAGGCTTCACAGGTTTGAGAGGCACTCTGGAGACCTGCAATCAAAGACTAAGATCACACTTTAATTTGAGCTCACAGTGTTCAGTCTGACTCTTCCACCATACACTACAACTGGCGATGAGATACAGATAGCGAACTCAAAGTTGCAGATGAAAGTGAGCATCCTGGAGAAATTTTAGGAGGGAGATGATTGGGAAACTTTTGTGGAGCGACTCGACCAATACTTCGTGGCCAACGAGCTAGATGGGGAAGAGCGCACTGACAAACGTAGAGTGATCCTCCTCACTGTCTGTGGGGTACCAACGTATGTCCTCATGAATAATCTGCTCACTCCAGCAAAACCCATGGAGAAATTGGACGACGATTTGTGCACAGTGGGCCGAGCGCATTTGAACCAGAAGGAAAGCGTTCTGTTGGCGAGGCACCGGCTCTACACCTCAAAAGGTCTGAAGACCAGGAAATGGCGAGCGATATCGCCGAGCTGACAGGCATTGCAAGACTTTGCGAATTTGAAGGACATTTGGAGCACAAGCTCAAAGACTTTTTCGTACTTGGCATTGTCCACGAAAGCATACTTCGCAAGCTTTTGACTGTAGAGACCCCAACCTTGAGTAAGGCCATAGTGATAGCCCAGCCGTTCATTGCCACTTGTGGCAGAACTAAGCGAATCAGTCAGCACACAAGTGCTGCTACAAGTACTGTGAACAAAGTGATGTTGTTTTCGAATCGTAACGTACAGTGTAGGTCACACATACCTGCAGCTACACTTCCGCAAATGTCTCAGAGTCCACCATCAAGAGTGATGAATCAAGGCCATTAACAGCTTGTTGGCGCTGTGGGGATGATCATCGTTTCCATTCATGTCGATTCAAAGGATACGTTTACAAGTGCTGTGGAACAATGGAACACTTCCAACCAGTGTGCAGGCGAGCTGCTAAGCCTGTTAAACCTGCAAACGACCATGTTGCAGAGGAGGCCAGATCCACGGAGGATCACGATGAACCAGAGCCTCAGAGGCAGAGTTGCATGGGGTGAACACATTCACTACGAATTGTCCCCCGATAATGCTGAATGTTGAACTGAATAAACTCCCACTGTCAATGAAGCTGGACATGGGTGCGAGCCAGTCCATCATGGGCAAAAATACTTTTGAAAGTTTGTCGTACAACAAGGCCTCAAGGCCAGTCTTAACTCCAGTTTGCACGAGACTAAGAACTTACACTAAAGAACTGATTCCTGTAATCGACAGTGCTACCGTAAAAGTCTCTTACGATGGAGCGGTGCACAAGCTCCCACTCTGGGTGGGACCAGTCGATGGTCCCATGCTGCTCGGCAGGAGCTGACTGGGAAAAATACGCTGGAAGTGGAACGACGTCCGACCACTATCGCCTGCTGGCGACACTTCCTTTGCCCAGGTCTGAAACATATTTCCTTTGCTGTTCGAACCAGGCATCGGGAATTTCCAAGGAACAAAAGTGCAGATGCACCTTATCACGGGGGTGCGCCCAATCCATCACAAGGCGAAAGCAGTACCGTACATGATGAGAGAAAGGATAGAGATCGAACGAGACCAGCTGCAACGAGAGGGCATCATTTCACCGATCGAGTTCAGCGAGTGGGCCAGTCCTATTGTCCCAGTCCTCAAGGGAGATGGCACAGTCACAATCTGTGGCGATTACAATGTAACTATCAATCGTTTCTCCCTGCGGGACCAACATCCACTACCAAAAGCCAACGAACTCTTTGCAACACTGGTGGGAGGAAAGACGTCCACGAAGCTGGATCTGACCTCAGCCTACATGACGCAGGAACTGGAGGAATCATCGAAGGTCCTCACCTGCATCAACACGCACAAAGGTCTTTTTGTTTATAACAGATACCCGTTTTGAATCCGATCAGTGGCGGCGATATTCAAGAGAAGCATGGAAGGTTTATTGAAGTCGGTTCCAGACACCGCGGTCTTCCAGGATGACATCTTGTTCACCGGTCAGAACACAGTCGAGCATCTGCAGAACCTGGAGGAGGTTCTTATTCGACTCAACTGCGTGGGGCTCAGGTTAAAACGCTCGAAGTGCATTTTCCTGGCGCTTGAAGTGGAGGTCCTGGGAAGGAGGATTGCGGTGGATGGCCTCAGGCCCACCAACGCGAAGACGTAGGCAATCGAGAATGCACTGAGGCCACAGAACGTGACGGAGCTGCGGTCGTTTCTGGGACTCTTGAACTACTTTGCGAACTTCTTACCGGGTCTCAGCACCCTGCTAGCATCACTACATGTCTTACTAGGAAAAGGGGGCGAATGGGCTTGGGGAAAAAGCCAAGAAAATGCCTTTGTAAAAGCGAGAAAATTGTTATGCTCAAACAAATTGCTTGTGTTGTATGATCCATGTAAGCGTTTGGTATTAGCATGTGATATGTCGTCATATGGCGTCCGGTGTGTATTGCAACAAGCTAATCATTTTGGGAAACTGCAACCGGTTGCTTATGCATCCAGGTGTCTGTCTAAGGCCGAGAGAACCAAAAGCATGATTTAAAAAGCAGTGTTAGCGTGTGTTTATAGGGTAAATAAAATGCATCAATATCTGTTTGGGCTAAACTTCATATTGGAAACTGACCATAAGCCACTCATATCCTTGTTTTCCGAGAGTAAAGGGATAAATACCAACGCATCGGCCCGCATCCAAAAATGGGCGCTCACGTTGTCCGCATACAACTAAGCCTTCTGCCACAGGCCAATCACAGAAAACTACGCCTATGCTCTCAGTAGGCTGCCATTGCCCACGACGGAGGTGGAAATGGCACAGTCCGCAGATCTAGCCATGGTTATGGAAGCATTTGAGAGTGAGCAATCACCCATCACTGCCCGGCAGATCAAAACCTGGACAAACCAGGACCCCTTATTATCTCCAGTCAAAAGCTGTGTGGTTCACGGGAGCTGGTCCAGTGTCCCAGTGGAAATGCAGGAAGAGTTAAATCCGTTCCAGCAGCGCAAAGATGAAATGTCTGTACAGGCAGACTGCCTTCTGTGGGGAAATCGAGTAGTGGTCCCCAAGAAGGGCAGAGACACTTTCATCAATAGCCTTCACAATACCCACCCAGGCATTGTAATGATGAATGCAAAAGCCAGATCCCACGTGTGGAGGCGCGGCATCGATGCGGACTTGGAGTCCTGCGTTCACAGATGTAATACATGCTTGCAGTTGAGCAATGTACCCATGAGGCACCGCTAAGTTAATGGTCTAGGCCCTCCAAACCGTGGCTTCGGGTCCAAGTCATCTATGCAGGCCTATTCTTGGGTAAAATGTTCCTTGTGGTTGTAGATGCGTACTCCAAGTGGAATAAATGTGAGATAATTGTATTAAATTATGGACAAGGTCCCAAGTGACTTCCCGGCACTGTCGTGGCCAAAGAGGAGAGCAGGGAGTTTCGGGTCAAACTTACAAATGGATTAATTCACCTGAAACACTTGGACCAAATCAAAATCAGATTCATGGACTACCCTGAGCAAGCCACATTGGACCCTACCTTTTTGGATCCCCCAACACACACACCAGTGGCAATCGACACTATGGTTGACCACAAAGCAGAACCAATCATTCACAGCAGCCCTGCAGGGACCAACACACCAGGCAGCCCAGCAAGGCCAGCTGCACAGCAGCCCAGCGAGGGCCCAACAAATGACTCAACAACACCACCTTTCACACCGAGACGATCAACCAGGACAAGAAGGGCCCCAGATCGACTCAGATTGTAAATAGTTACACTGTTGATTTTGGGGAGGAATGTTTTTATATATGTGGACTTGTATTTACTCTGTACAGCCACCAGAGGGCTCATTCCCTGGAGTCCCAAGGGATCCCATAATCCCTTGGGAGCACAGGTATTTAAGAAGGCTTCACAGGTTGGAGAGGCACTCTGGAGACTTGCAATAAAATACTACGGTCAGACTTTACTTTGAGCTCACCGTGTTCAATCTGACTCTTTCTCCATACACAATAGATACCCACCCTCCTATATGCCTGAGACACATGGACAATATACAGTCGGCACCTCAAAGCACGGGAGAAGTACCACCAACGCTGCCTCCACAAAATCCTGCAAAGTCCCTGGGAGGATAGGTGCACCAACGTCAGCGTTCTCTCTCAGGCCAACATCCTCAGTATCAAGGTGCTGACCACACTCGATCAGCTCCACTGGGCGGGCCACATCATCTGCATGCTCGATGCTAGACTCCGAAACAGGCACTCTACTCCGAGCTGCGTCACGGCAAGCGAGCCCCAGGAGGGCAGAGGAAACTCTTCTAGGACACCCTCAAAACCTCCTTGAATATATGTAACATCACCAACGGCTCTTGGGTATCCCTGACCCAAATCCACTCAAAGTGGAGGAGGAGCATCCGAGAAGGTGCTGAATGCCTCGAGTTTCTTTCACGGGAGCACCGGATGCCAAGCGCAATGAGCGCATGACATCCAAGGACTCCATCCACCGATCCCTCCAACCACTGTCTGCCGCAGACACCGCCTGTGACAGAGAATGTGGGTCCCGCATTGGGCTCATCAGTCACCTGAGAACTCGTGTTTGTGGAAGCAAGTCATTCTCTACCCCGAGGGACTGCCTGAGAAGATGAGCTGTATGTAGTACGTCTAGACCTCGTAGTGTTCACCTTTATTGCAAAGGGGATAGAGTATAAAGGCAGACAAGTCCCGCAACAACTCTGCAGGATATTGGTGAGGCCACACCTGGAGTACAGCGTCCAGATTTGATATTTTTATTTAAGGTGGGATATACTTGCATTGGAGGCAGTTCAGTGAAGGTTCATGAGGTTGATTCCTGAAATGATGGGGTTGTCTTATGAAGAAACATTCAGCAGGTTCGGCATATATTGGAGCTTAGCAAAATGAGAGGTGATTTTATTGAAATGTATAAGATTCCGAGGAGACTTGACAGTGTACATGCAGAGAGGATTATTCCCCTTGTGGGGGAATCGAGAAGTAGGGGGCACATTTTCAGAATAAAGGGGCGCCCATTTAAAACAGATGGGTAAGAATTTCTTCTCTGAGAGACTTGTGAATCTGTCGAATTCTCTTCCCCAGAGAGCTGTGGAGGGTGGGTCAGTGAATATATATATGGTGGAGTTAGACAGATTCTTGAATGATAGAGGAGTCAGAGAGTATGGGGAGCAGGCAGGTTCGTGGAGTTGAGGCCAAGATCAGATCAGCTATGATCTGATTGATGGCGGAGCGGGCTCGAGTGGTCAAATGGTGGACACCTGATCCGAAGATGTTCTTTTGTGTGTTGTGTTTCTGTGCCTGTGTGTTGTTAGTTTGTGTGTCTGTGTAAGACTTACGTTAATTAAGACAGGTTTTAGCCTGTAACGTTTATGTCTTTTCCCTACACTTTACAGAGCTGGACTTGTGAGACAATAACAAAACAGATTCCGGGTGTATGTCACCCACCCCTCTACTGGGGTTATCTTTATTTGGTTAACCAAAAGAGATACAAGCAATCACGATAGCATCAAATACACAATCATTTCTCATTATTAAGCTGCAGCGACCTATCCCATTAAAATATTTCCTAACAGTTAAACATTGCCGATTACGTAAGTGCTTGCAAAGCAGACACACTCACACCTGAGAGTTAACTCCAACCGTGCTTAGTGATTGGAAATTAACCCCTTGATTCTCTTGGTAACTGACCAGGTTACCAATCGCTGGATTGCAGTGCTGCCCTCATGTGTCACAGCCATTTTATCTGTTTTTTTCAGAATGACTGCCCACCGTGTACATAATTGTCCAGATTTAATTCACAGCGAAAGTTTTTCACAATGAATGTGAGTTTCATTCTCGTATCTCCTTGTTGCAGCTCGATTACTGTTCCCAGGCAATGTCTTTTTGCAGCTGCGAGCTGTTAAAACCCTGGAGAAAGCCTTTTGAATTCGTAATGCCTTCTGCGTCTTTACAAATGGTCATCCTAGGTTTTTGCCAACTTTGAGCAGTTTGCAAGCACAGTTATTGTCAGAAAATGAGACAAAAGAATGCTGTAGTCTAACAGATCCAACCAGAGGTAAATGGACTCGAACTTTTCGAGTCCCAGTAACTTTTAGTTCAGTTCAGTATCCTCTCCTTTCGTCTGTATTTCCTGAATCAGCGTTATACACTCCTGCTGCTGGCGTCTCCTGTTAACACGGCAGGATATTATCAGACAATGCAACACAATCCCTGGCTGTACAGCGACCAACACATGTGAGACAATCCTATCCACGGAAGATTTTCACTGTTCGATACAATGTCCAGCCAGGATGTATCATCAGCAATCTTAAACATGTCTTTACATACTTCACGGTTTTTCTAGTCCATAATAATGGCTTTGGAACTGTTTAACACGTTTCATTAACTTTGCCAAGTGTTCCGGTGGAGCTGGGATGCCAAAGTCAAATCGCACCATGTTCTGGTGAAGTTGCTTCTTTGATGCATTTTCCACAGCAATATCTACTTGCCTCTGCTGATAAATGCAGAACGAAACCCATGCCCCAAGCCTTACAGTTTGGGCTGGGGTAAAGTACATGTTCCCATCCCGCTGGGACAATTCAGGTTGGCACTATACTGTTATTGTCATTGTATGGTGGTGACACAATACTCACCCTTCCCTCTATATGCAGATCTTACGGGGAAAATGCTGCCCTGCAATTACCTTCACCGTATAGGTCCATGCTATCACATCCCACTTAAACCCGCACGCTTGGGCTGCATGTTTTGCCACATCGATGGGACAAGTGAACGTGTCCCCGAACTTCAGCACATATTGTTAGGCCTGGGGCTACCCATGTTGTCCCATCTACCCACGTCACATACTGCAGGGCTTCATAGTATCTGACGAAATGGTCTCCCTGACGTAATCCTGCCTTCTGTACTCGGAACAAAAGATTTGAGATTATTTTCTCAGGCATGATTGGGTAATAACATAAAGTCGCGCTGTTCTGGTAGAAGGCATTCGTGCCTCACCGGGTATACCGGTACCAACCGCCTGACTTGGCACAGAGTCTGAGCTAGTTGGTAAATGCGCAGCGCCCTCAGATGTCGATCAATTGCCCACGATGAGGGCTTTCCCTCAGCAATATTTCGCAGGTTCTTGTCAGGCTCGTTCCACTAACCAAGATGCGCACCTTACACGTATATTTAACGTCAGCAGGCTGCAGCTAGTGGGGGTGCTGCAGGGATCGGTGCTGGGGCCTCGGCTATTTACAATCTATATTAATGACCTAGGTGAAGGGACCGAGTGCAATGTATCCAAGTTTACAGACGATACAAAACGTGGTGGGACAGTAAGCTGTGAGGAGAAGACAAAATGTCTGCAAAGGGATACAGATAGACTGAGTGAGCGGTAGTAAGGTGGCAGATGGAGTATAATGTGGGGAAATGTGAGGTTATTAACTTTGGTAGAAAGAATAGAAAAACAAAATATTTTTTAAAAGGTGAGAAACATTTAAATATTGGTGTTCAGACAGATTTGAGTGTTCTTGTGCAAAAATACACAGACAGCTAACATGCGGGCACAGCAAGCAAGTAGGAAGGCAAATGGCATATTGTCCTTTATTGCAAGTGGGTTGGAGTATATGAGTAAAGACGTCTTGGTAGAATTGTATCGGACCTTGGTGATACCACACCTGGAGTACTGTGCAAAGTTTTGGTCTCCTTATCTAAGGAAGGATATACTTGACTTGGAGGCAGTACAACGTACGTTCACTAGACTGATTCCTGGGATGAGAATGCTGTCTTACATTAAGAGATTGTGTAGAATGCTCTCGAGTATTCTGTACACTCTAGAGTTTAGAAAACTGAGAGGTGATCTCATTGAAACATACAGAATGCTTACAGGACATGACAGGGTGGCTGCAGGGAGGATATTTCCCCTGGCTGGAGAGTTTTTCTTAGCAGACACCATAGCAACTAACTTCAAGGCCGAATCTTATAATTTGCAGAACAAATGGTCTTCTGTGTATTTCATTGCAACAACAACTTGTATTTATTTGCATGAATTATATTCAAAATAGCTCTGCACTTGCATTTTTAACCTAAGATCTAATTCATTTGTGGGTACACGATTTCGTTACCATTATTGATCAAAGGCATTCGGACAACCTAGACAATATTGAACCCAGTAATGGATTATGAACTGGAGGTGCGAAATCAGTTCATAACCAAAAACATGGCTCAAGTACCTCTCTAAAATAATGCATGTGTATACATACATAATTCAATTTACCAACTTATCAGCATAAGCAATTGTCTAAAATACACAACAAGATTTCAAAGGGTTAAACGGATTTCAGTTCTAAATCCATAAAGGTGGGTGGAGCTGAGACAAACATATAGACACTCTCTTTTATAAAGACAGGCTTTCGAGCAAGCAACAAATTCATCATCTCCCTAAATATTCACTTTAGTTAGTCTTGCGACAAATGCACATTTTCCATGCAAACTGGCATTTCAACATTCAAGCTTCTTTCAGTCAATTATATCCGATGTTATTTTATTTTTCTCTGGACACAAACACTGACAACGTTAAGTGTCAGTTTCAACTTCCCCTTTAATCCCCGTTCCTTTAAAACCTTTTGAATTTGCAAATACTTTTGCGTCACTAATAATTTGGTCAACCCATGTTTTCAGCCATCTTGGAGCAATGTTCATGCAGTTATTAGCAGAAAATGAGCCCCCATAAATGCTGTAGTCTTACATACGCTGCAGTTTAGCAGCACTGAAGCTTTGGTTGATATATCCTAGTACTTTTTAAAAACTATGAGGGTTACTGCCTCTGCCACCCTTTCTGGCAGTGAGTTTCAAACCTCAAACACCCTCTGCGTGACAAGTGTCCCCTCAAATCCCAATTAAACCTCCTGCAACTGAGTTTGTATTGTTTCCCCCTGATTGTCAACCCGTTGAAACGACTTCTTGAGCAAGTCCCTGAAGTCCTGACACATAAAGATGTAGAGGAAGGCGTTGATGCAGCTGTTGATGCAGGCCAGGCTGCGGCTTAATGGGACGCCCACCATCAGCGCCATGAGCCAGTCTTCGTCGTGTGGGTGGAGCAGAAGGGCGAGGATAGAGCAGATATTGTAGGGCGCCCAGCACAGGAGGAAGGCCATGATGACGGCGGCCTTGAACCTGAAGGGCTTGCTGCTGCTGGCCGCCCAAGCGGTCCTGCCTCAGCCGCAGCCCGATGATGGTGCAGCTGGCGGTGATCACCAGGAATGGAAGGAGGAACCCGATGAGGAAGTTGGTGAGAGTCAGTGCTCGGTAACGGGCATCATGCAGCCTCTTCGCCTGCTCCGGCACCGCCCGGTCATCACCCTCTCCATGGTCCGTCGTGTTCAGTTCCACCCCATCGCACTCTAGTTGGTGCTCGGTCACCCCGGGACACCAATTGTCGGAAGACGAATGATAGCGCACTCCCGAAGCAGCTGCCACCCACATCCCCAGGCTGAGCAGGGTGGCCAGACACAGGCCGCAGTGGTTCTGGGACCAGATGGGCAGGACCACCGAAAAGCAGCGGTCCACGCTGATGGCGGCCAGCGTAAAGACGTTGGCGTGCAGACAGAGCACCACCGCCCCATAGCTGAGCTTGCAGATCAGTCAAACGAAGAGCCAGTGGTTGTCCAAGGCGATGTCGGTGATGTAAAGAGGGAGCAGCAGAGAGACGGTGAAGTCTGCGACGGCAAGGCTCTGTAACCAGACGGTGTGGGCCGTTCTCTTCAGCTTGAAGCCGGTGGCCCAGATGACCAGCTCATTGCCCGACATGCCCAGGACGCAGGTGATGACGTAGTTCACAACAGCGCAGGCTTGCCTCGCTCGCTCCATGCTGGAGTTGGCTTCTGTCGCCGGGACATTGTGCGGAACCTCGCTGCAGTTGGTCGGCTGAAAGTCATCGGGCTCCATTTCAGATGTCGCACCTGAAGACACGGAGCGAGAGAGAGAGAGACAGATAGCGGAAGAGAGAGAGGGAGCAAGAAAGAGAAAGCGAGACAGACTGAGAGTGAAAGAAAGACAGAGAGGGTGAAGAGAAAGAGAGAGAGAGTAAGAGAGGGAGCGAGAGACAGTGAATGACAGAGAAAGAGAAGGAGAGAGAGACAAGGGGAGAGTTTTAGAAGAAGCAAGAGAAAGAAAGTGAGCGTGAGAGAGGGAGAGAGTTGCAACGAGAGAGATAGAGGTAGGGAGAGAGAGACTGAAAGTGAGGAAGCGAGAGAGAGAGACAGAGAGAGAGAGAGAGAGGCAAAGAAAGAGAGAGAGAGAAAGCGAGAGAGGGAGCGAAAGAGAGGCACAGAGAGAGAAAAAAAACATCGAGAGAGAGAGGGAGCAAGAGAGAGGGAGTGAGATAGAGACACCAAGAGATAGATAGAGAGCGAGAGAGATAGCGAGAGAGAGAGATAGAGAGACAGAGAGAGAGAGAGAGGGAAGAGTTCATTAGTGTTGACCCCAGTACAGAAATCACAGAGATTGACACTCAATTTCCACCTCCGTAACTTTTCCCGTCACCGCCTCTACCTCAGCCCGTCCGTTTCTGAAACCCTAGTCTGTACGCTTGTTCCATCCAGACAAGTCTATTCTATGCCGCTCATGGCTGGCCTCCCGAATTGTCAGCTCATTCAAAACTCCCATCTTTTAACTCACACCGAATCCCATTCAGCCATCAAGCCCCGCCCCACACCCCGCCTATTACTCGCTGACCTACCTTGGCTCTTGTTCAGATAATGCCTCGAATTTAAAAGTCTCATCTTTATTTTCAAATTTCTCCATGGTCTCCTCGCTCCCTCCCTCGCTATATCTGTAAACTCCTCCAGACCACAAGTACGGCGCTCCCTCAGCAATGTCCCTCCGACAGTGCGGATCTCCCTCATCACTGACCCTCCAACAGTACGGAGGTCCCTCAGTACTGCCCCTCCGACAGTGCGGCGCTCCCTCAGTACTGCCCCTCCGATAGTGCGGCGCTCCCGCAGTACTGCCACCTGACAATGCTGATCTCGCTCAGTACTGACACTCCGACAGTCCACCTCTCCATCAGTACTGCCCCTCCGACAGTGTAAGCACTCCCTCAGTACTGCCTCTCCGACAGTGCACTGCACCCTCAGTAATGCTCCTCCGACAGTCCAGCTCTCCCTCAGTACTGCCCACCCGATAGAGCAGCAATCCTTCAGTACTGCCCCTCCGACAGTGTAGGACTTTTCCTATGGTTTTCAAACACCAAGACACTGGAATATTCCAATACAATGGACTTTTTTTAAACGATTAAAACAACTACAAAATCCTATTTCATCACTACTGAGTACACGTTCAGAAGTATCAAATTCTCTAGCTTACCGAATCGAAATTCAACTTTGCAATATATATGCACCAAGTTATATGCTTACTTACCATTAAAACAATTCACTCCTTCACATTATCTATGCCTCTAAGTTAACTGCTAACGTACATTCGTTATGGCAATAACTGTGCCCAAACTGGCTTATGTATAATCCGGTGGGTGATCCGTCCGACTGGTTTAAAACTTCCGAGTTTCTGGCTGGCTGGCCTCTATCTACTACCGACGGTTTACATTTCGATGCTGCAGAAAGTGAGCAAACCTTTGTCCTGCTTCATTTACACTCCACATCCTACTGGCACCTCACGGTATCCTGCTGTCCAGTTATGTTTGGCTAGAGATAACATATCCCTTTTGTTGATTGGCCAGTTCTGATGCACGTCAACGTCCCTTCTTGCTGGTTGAATGCAAACTAATGGACCCATCCCCAGAGGTTTGATTCATCCTGTTTACAGACGGCATTTTTTTTCATCACCCATTGGACTTCAGTCCAATTCTTTAGTGTCTCTCATGTACCTACATTTTACACATTACTCCGAGAAGATGTACAAATTCCAGCTAACAAGTTAGACACCACGTACATAAATATGGCACTTCGAGAAATCGTACAAAATTCACACAACTCTTTCTGCACCATAGTCAGAAAGTATATAAAACACATATTAAAATACATACAAATACATATTATGACTCCTTACCATTACGTAACCTACTCCCATCACCTGATCAAAGTCCTTCTGCTGTGGCTGACATTTGCATGCCTGACCTGGCAATATCCATTCCGTCATTAGCAAACTGATATATGCTACCTGCACGGGTTAGAGGCAGAGTAAAGCTACCGCTGCACTGTCCCCATCAAACACTCCCAGGGCAGGTAGAGCACGGGGTTAGATACAGAGTGAAGCTCTCTCTACACTGTCCCTATCAAACACTCCCAGGGCAGGAACAGCGCGGGGCTAGACACAGGGTAAAGCCACTTCTACACTGTGCCACCAGAAATAAATCCAGGGCAGGTGTTGTGTATCTGCAAAGCATGCACTCCAATGTTCCACCACCAGGGAGCTCATCCCCTGAAGCCCCAAGGGAACCCAGCATTCCTTGGGAGCGTTGTACATAAGCCGGCCCCTGAGGCCTGTTCCTCAATCTGGAGTGTCTTATTAAAGAATGAGGTCACTGTTACTTTAATCTCCCTGTGTGCAGCCTCATCTGTGTTCGGAACACAAAAACTGGCGACGAAAATATGAATCCAACGCAAAGATGCAGCAAACTGTGGGCATCCTGGAGAAGTTCTCGGAGGGTGAGGACTGAGAAGTCTATGTCGATCCCTAGACCAATACTTTGTAGCCAACGTGCTGGACGGAGAAGGGAGCACTGCAAAAATGAGAGCGGTCCTCCTCACAGTCTGCAGGGCACCGACCGACAGCCTCATGTTGAATCTTCTGGCTCCGGCAAAACCCACAGATAAGTCATATGAGGAGCTGTGTACACTGGTTCGTGAGCATTTAACCGAAGGGAGAGTGTGCTGATGGCGTGGTATCGGATCTGCAATTGCCAGCGATCTGAAGGTCAGGATGTGGTGAGCTACATCTCTGAGGTAAGGCGACTTGCAAGATAATGTGAGTTTCATGGCTACCTAGAGCAATTGGTCAGAAACATTTTTGTACTGGGTATTGGCCATGAGACCATACCACGAAAACTTTTGACTGTAGAGACATCGAACCTAAGTAAGGCCATTGTGATAGCACAGGCGTTTATGTCCACCAGTGAAAACACCAAACAAATCTCTCAGCACCCAAGTGCGAGCAATGTTCATAAATTAACTGGAACAGTGTGTGCGAGCAGAAATGTACAGGGCAGAAACTACGAGTCTGCAACTGCCAGCAGGCCTCAAGTGACCCAGATGACTCAGAGTCCCCAAAAAGGATGAATGCAAGGCAAGTCACACCATGTTGGCGTTGTGGAGGCTTCCATTCAACCTATTCATGCCGCTTGAAAGGGTATGTTTGAAAGAGCTGTGGAACAATGGGGCACCTCCAACGAGCTTGCAAACGAGCTGCAAGCTCTGCAAAACCTGCTAGCCACCACGTGGCAGAGGAAGATCTGTCCATTGTGGATCAAAGCAATTTCGAGCCTCAGAGAGAGGAGGCGGATATTGAAGTACATGGGGTGCACACATTTTCGATGAAATGTCCACCTTTCGTGCTAAATGTAAATGGAATGGCTTACCCATCGCCATGGAACTGGACACTGGTGCTAGCCAATCCATCATGAGTAAAAAGATGTTTGAGAGACTGTGGTGCAACAAGGCATTTAGACCAGCCCTGAGCCCCATCCACACAAAACTGATAACGTATACCAAAGAGCTTAACGCTGTGCTGGGCAGCGCCATGGTCAAGGCATAAACTGTCACTCTGGATTGTCCCGGACAATGGCCCCATACTTCTTGGAAGGAGCTGGCTGGCAAAATCCGCTTTAACTGGGATGACATCCGAGTGCTAGCACATGTCGATGAGGCCTCATTTACCCAGGTTCTCAACAAATCTCATTCCCTTTTTGAGCCAGGCATTGGAAACTTTTGCGGGGCGAAGGTGCGGATCCACTTGGTCCTAGAGGCATGACCCATTCACCACAAGGCGCGAGCGGTACCTCACATGATGAGGGAGACTGTGGAAATCGAGCTGGATAGGCTGCAACTCGAGGGCATCATCTCCCCAGTGGAATTCAGTGAGTGGGCCAGCCCGATTGATCCAGTACTCAAAAGTGACGGCATGGTCAGGATTTGCAGCGATTATGAAGTAACTATTATTAATTTCTCGCTACAGGACCAATGCCCACTACCTAAAGCAGACGACCTATTTGCGAAGCTGGCAGGAGGCAAGACGTTCACCAAGCTCAACCTGACTTCGGCCTACATGACGTAGGAGCTGGGGGAGTCGTCGAAGTTCCTCACCTGCATCAACACGCACAAGGGACTGTTCATCTACAACAGATGCCAGTTTGGAATTCGGTCGGCTGCAGCGATCTTCCAGAGAAACATGGAGAGCCGACTCAAGGCGGTACCACACACGGTGGTTTTTCAGGATGACATATTGGTCACGGGTCGGGACACTGCCGAGCACCTACAAGACCTGGAGTAGGTCCCCCAGCGACTGGATCGCGTAGGGCTGTGGCTGAACAGGTTGAAATGCATCATTATAGCAACAGAAGTGGAGCTTTTGGGGAGAAAGTTCACGGCGGATGGCATTCGGCCCACAGACGCCAAGACAGAGGCTATCAGAAACGTACCCAGGCCACAGAACGTCACGGAGCTGCAGTCGTTCTTGGGACTTCACAACTATTTTGGTAACTTTCTACCGGGGTTAAGCAACTTGTTCGAGCCCCAACATGTGTTATCGCGCAAAGCTAAGAACTGGTTAATCGGGAAAAAAACAAGTAATTGCTTTTGAGAAAACCAGAAACATCTTGTGCTCCAGCAAGCTGCTTGTAATGGATAACCCGTGTAAAAGACTTGTGCTAGCATGTGACGCATCGTTGTACGGAGTCGGGTGTGTATTACAACAAGCTAACGTTGCGGGAAAGTTGCAACCTGTCGCCTATGCTTCCAGGAGCTTGTCAAAGGCCGAGAGGGCCTGCAGCCTGATTGAGAAAGAGGCATTAGCATGTGTGTTCGGGGTAAGGAAAATGCATCAGTACCTGTTTGGCCTCAAATTCGAGCTGGAAACCGATCACAAGCTCCTCACATCCCTGTTCGTCAAAAACAAGGGGGTAACTACTGTTGCCTCAGCCCGCATACAAAGGCGGGCACTCGTGCTATCAGCACATAACAATGCCATCGTCCACAAGCCAGGCATCAACAACAGTGCGGATGCTCTCAGTTGCCTACCATTGCCAACCACATGAGTCGAAATGGCGCAGCCAGCAAACTTGTTGATGGTGGCACAGCCCGCAGACTTGTTGATGGTCATGGAAGCGTTTGAAAATGATAAATCACCTGTCACGGTCCGCCAGCTTAGGACTTGGACCAGCCAAGATCCTCTGCTGTCCCTAGTAAAAAAAAACTGTGCACTGCATGGGAGCTGGGTCAGCAACCCCGTTGAAATGCAAGAGCCAATCAAGCCGTTCCAGCGGCGAAAGGATGAGATGTTCATTCAGGCAGACTGCCTGCTGTGGGCTAGTGCTCCCAAAAAAGGGCAGTGAGACGTTCATCTCGGATCTCCACAGCACACACCCGGGTACAGCAATGATGAAAGCGAAAGCCAAATCCCACGTGTGGTGGCCTGGTATCGACTCTGACTTAGAGAGTACTGTGTACGGCAACGCAGTGTGTGTGCTCATTTGAGCAACGCACCCAGAGAGGCACCACTAAGTTTGTGGTCCTGGCCCTCCAGACCATGGTCGAGGATCCATGTCAATTATGCGGGCCCATTCCTCGGTAAAATGTTCCTGGTGGTGGTGGATACTTTTTCAAAATGGATTGAATGCGAAATAATGTCGGGAAGCACTGCCACCGCCACCATTAAAAGCATGAGGGCCATGTTTGCCACTCACGGTCTGCCTGACCTACTGTTCAGTGACAACGGGCCATGTATCACCAGTGCCGCATTTAAAGAATTCCTGACCTGCAATGGGTTCAAACATGTCACCTTGGCCGCGTTTAAACCAGCCTCCAATGGGCAGACAGAGCAGGCAGTACAAACCATCAAACAGAGTCTTAAACGCGTCACAGTAGGCTCACTCCATACCCGCCTGTACCGAGAACTGTCCCAAGACCCCACTCGCTCACACGCGTGCCCCCGGCTGAGCAACTCATGAAAACGAGACTTAAAACCTGACTCTCGCTGTCGCTGAATGATCAGGTAGAGAGCAGGCGGCAGCAACAAAATGTAAAGGATGATCGCGCCACTGTGTCACGGGAACTTGATGTGAATGAACCTGTGTATGTGCTAAACTATGGACATGGTCCCAATTGGATCGCAGGCATGGTGATAGCCAAAGGAGGGAATAGGGTGTTTTTATTCAAACTAGACAATGGACAAATTTGCAGAAAGCACAGGACCGAATAAGGCTGCTGTTCACAGACTGCCCTGAACAACACACAGCAGACACCACCTTTTTAGACACCACCTTTTTAGAGCCCACGACACACACCAAAAGGATCAACGACAACACGCCGGACCAGGAAATCGAACCCATCACGCCCAACAGCCCAGCAAGGCCAGACTCACCAAGAAGCTCACCTAAACGGTGGCACAATTGAGGAAGAATGGAGGACTTTTAAGGAGCTCTTTCACAGTGCTCAACAAAAATATAGTCCAATGAAAAAGAAGGGCGGTAAGAGAAGGGACAACCAGCCGTGGATAACCAAGGAAATAAAGGAGAGTAACAACTTAAAAACCTAGGTGGCCAAGGTTAGTGGGAAACTAGAAGATTGGGAAAATTTTAAACGACATCAAAGAATGACTAAGAAAGCAATCAAGAAAGGAATGATGGATTACGGAAGTAAACTTGTGCAAAACATAAAAATGGATAGTAAAAGCTTTTACCGCTATATAAAACGGAAAACAGTGAATAAGTAAATGTTGGTCCCTTAGAAGATGAGAAGGGGGATTTAATAATGGGAAATGTCGAAATGGCTGAGACCTTAAACAATTATTTTGCTTCGGTCTTCACAGTGGAAGACACAAAAACCATGCCAAAAATTGCTGGTCACGGGAATGTGGGAAGGGAGGACCTTGAGATAATCACTATCACTAGTGGTAGTGCTGGACAGGCTAATGGGACTCAAGGTAGACAAGTCCCCTGGTCCTGATGAAATGCATCCCAGGGTATTAAAAGAGATGGTGGAAGTTATAGCAGATGCATTCGTTATAATCTACCAAAATTATCTGGACTCTGGGGAGGAACCATCGGATTGGAAAGCAGCTAATGTAACACCTCTGTTTAAAAAAGGGGACAGACAAAAGGCAGGTAACTATAGGCTGGTTAGTTTAACATCTGTCGTGGGGAAAATGCTTGAAGCTATCATTAAGGAAGAAACAGCGAGACACCGAGATAGGAATAGTGCAATCAAGCAGACGCAACATGGATTCATGAAGGGGAAATCATGTTTAACTAATTTACTGGAATTCTTTGAGGATATAACGAGCATGGTAGATAGAGGTGTACCGATGGATGTGGTGTATTTAGATTTCCAAAAGGCATTCGATAAGGTGCCACACAAAAGGTTACTGCAGAAGATAACGGTATGCGGAGTCAGAGGAAATGCATTAGCATGGATCGAGAATTGGCTGGCTAACAGAAAGCAGAGAGTCGGGATAAATGGGTCCTTTTCGGGTTGGAAATCGGTGGTTAGTGGTGTGCCACAGGGATCGGTGCTGGGACCACAACTGTTTACAATATACATAAATGACCTGGAAGAGGGGACAAAATGTAGTGTAACAAAATTTGCAGATGACACAAAGGTTAGTGGGAAAGCGGGTTGTGTAGAGGACACAGAGAGGCTGCAAAGAGATTTAGATAGGTTAAGCGAATGGGCTAAGGTTTGGCAGATGGAATAAAATGGCGGAAAATGTGAGGTCATCCACCTTGGAAAAAAGGGAATATTATTTGAATGGGGAGAATTTACAACATGCTGCGGTGCAGAGGGTCCTGGAGGTGCTAATCCCAAAAAGATAGTTTGCAGGTGCAGCAAGTAATCAGAATGGCGAATGGAATGTTGGCCTTCATTGCGAGAGGGATGGAGTACAAAACAGGGAGGTTCTGCTGCAACTGTACAGGGTATTGGTGAGGCCGCACCTGGAGTACTGCGTGCAGTTTTGGTCACCTTACTTAAGGAAGGATATACTAGCTTTGAAGGGGGTACAGAGACGATTCACGAAGCTAATTCCGGAGATGAGGGGGTTACCTTATAATGATGATAGATTGAGTAGACTGGTTCTTTACTCGTTGGAGTTCAGAAGGATGAGGGGTGATCTTTTCGAAACATTTAAAATAATGAAAGGGATAGACAAGATAGAGGCAGAGAGGTTGTTTCCACTGGTCGGGGAGACGAGAACTCGGGGGCACAGACTCAAAATACGGGGGAGCCAATTTAAAACCGAGTTGAGAAGGAATTTCTTCTCCCAGAGGGTTGTGAATCTGTGGAATTCTCTGCCCAAAGAAGCAGTTGAGGCTAGCTCATTGAATGTATTCAAATCACAGATAGATAGATTTTTAACCAATAAGGGAATTAAGGGTTATGGGGAGCGGGCAGGTAAGTGGAGCTGAGTCCACGGTCAGATCAGCCATGATCTTGTTGAATGGCGGAGCAGGCTCGAGGGGCTAGATGACCTAATTCTGTTCTTAATTCTTATGTTCTTATGTTTATTCAGGAATTGTGCAAACTTTGCAGCAATAGATTATGCTTACTCAGTGAAACAAGCGTGAAAAACTAAAGCAATGCATAAATCAAACAAGTGGTACAAAATGGATGAAATGTTCACACTAATTCTCACCAATTTTTCAAATCTCGAGAAAAAAGATCGTTCTCCGCTGGAAAGGGAAGCGAAATTGAGTTTTAGTGACGAGGAAGCTTTCTTTTTAGTTGAATCGTTTGTTTTCTTTTTTAAACTAATTTCAGAATGATTGTCCAGGAAGATTTCACCGCAGTCTTCAGCTCTTCTCTGAATTTCCTGCATAAATACACGGGTTTTGAAAGCAACTCAAAAATGTTAACGTTGTGCCTGTCTCAGTGGCGATATATCCACGGTCTGTGCGGTCACCTCTGTAATAATTGATGCTTGCTAGTCTGGTAGTTACGAAACACACGGCATTTGTCAGCCACAAAAATATAAAACTGCCCGATATAGCAAAGAGTAAAATGATGGATTTATTTCGGCTTTCCATCTCTCGTTCTCACTCTTGTTGCCTCGGAGTCCTCTGCTCGATCTACTGGCGTCTAAAATACGTCTGATTGTCAAATAATTTAACAAGGAAATTGAAGAAAAGGGAAGCCATTCGCCCAGGCATTCTGAAACCAGATGTACACTAAATCTGCAGGTGATGAAATAAAAGCCACACTTGTCCGGCAGCTCCACTGCACCTCGTTAATTATGTACTGAGGATCAAATGTAAAGAAAACAGGGATGTTCTTAAAAAAGATTACAATTGTGAAAGTTGTTATAACCGCGGCCGCATTTCTCACGGTGCAATACTTTATTTTAAACTTCTGGCAGCAGATAAACACAAATCGGTCAAATGTGAAGGAGACGGTGAACCAAACAGACAATTCGAGGGTTACAGCAGTCACATATAGAATGAACTTACACGAGGGAGTGTGGGGCAGGAGGGAAACTGGGAAGCGATAATTGAAATAATCATACACTATTACGATAATGATCATGATCAGTAGATCTGCAGTTGCCATGGTCGCCATGTCGACAGAGATACTCTTGGAAAGGCCGCAGTTTCCTCGGGAGGGAATCAGAATTGTCATCAAGTTCGCTGTCAGAAAAAGGGAGCAGGGAAATAATGTTAGGCTGTCTGATTGAAATATATACACAGTTACCTGTTAAGAACATTTTACTCCAGTCACGGCGATTATCAACACGGAGCAGTGTGAGAACAGGATTTGGACTGGAGCCATTATCTGGGCAAACGACCCACACATTTTAATGAGCTGCTGCAGTGCTCACTCTGCCTGGGGTGGCAAGACGGTCTGGAAATCCTGCTGTTCGAGCTTCAGGGAACACAGTCACTGAAATAAAGTTATTGGTTTAAAGGACACGCAGAAAGTGCAGACACACAGTTCTGACATGTTTCCTGACACTTCCAATAGTGTAAGTCAGCCAACTAGAAAATTGGTCACATTATCCTGTAGGGTTATGGTTAACAACCGATTAACAACACACATGTTACAATGACACACCGGGGATATTGACGGCTGCGAGAATCGGGTAGAAAATATCTTTGATCAGTCGAATTGCTGGTCGCCGCATCTACTGTGAGAATGGATCGTTTCTTTCGGAGCTGAAAGACACTGACTGAAGCACGGCTGAGGCAATGGAATAGAACCGATATTTATCCACGCGTCAATTACCCAGGGAGTAAATTGGATGAAATCGTCATTATCATTAGTGCAGACATTGAACAAATAAACTCGATAGGTTGGATTTTTATCTGTTACGTCAGAGTAAGACACAAGGACATTGAATATGTAAGATCTGTGTACACGATCAGTTTCTTGGTAAATTAAATCTGTTTGATACAAAATAAACTTTTAAAGCATGCCCACTTGCGTTAGTGTGCTGTCAGAAATTATCTCACTTTGAAGAATCTTCACAGACCAGTGCAACTGGTGGAATCTTACAATTTCCAACGGAACATGAGCAGTATTGTGTTTGTGTTTCCCACATACACTCCCACTCACGCACACACTCCCTCCCCCAAACACACACTCACCCCCATACACAAACACACCCCCCACACACACACACTCCCCCCCTACACACACACACACTCCCCCCACACACACACACTGCCCCTCCCACACACAGACACACTCCCCCCCACACACACACACTCCCCCCCACACACACAAACACTCCCCCCCACACACACAGAAACACTCCCCCCCACACAGACAGACACTCCCCCCCACACACACACACACTCCACCCACACGCACACTCCCCACCCACACACACACTCACACCCCCACACATATCACTCCCCCAACACACACAAACTCCCCCCCTACACACACACTCACACTCCCTCCCACACACACACACCCTCACAAACACACAATCCCCCCCCACACACTCACACTCCCGCCCACACAAACACACTCATACTACCCCCCCACACACACAAAAACTCCCCTCCCCACTCACACACACACTCCCCACACCCCCACACACACACACTTCCCCCCACACACACACACTCCCCCCCACACGCACACACACACACCCGCCACATACACACACTTCCCCCCCCACATACTCGCATTCCCTCCCACACACACACACAACCCCCACACAAACACACTCACACTACCCCCACATACACACACAAACTCCCCTCCCCACTCGCAAACACACTCCCCACACCCCCACACACACACACTCACCCCCCCCACACACACACACTCCCCCCCCTCACACACACACTCCCCCCCCACACACACACACACACACACCACACACACATACATTCCCCACCCGCCCCCACACACACACTCCACCCCCACACACACACACTCTCCCCACAAACACACACACACTCCCCCACCACTCACACACACTCCACCCCACACATTCACACTCACTCCACACACACACACACCACACACACATACACACCCCACCCCCCCCCACAAACACACACTCCACCCCCACACACACACACTCTCCCCACAAACACAAACACACTCCCCCACCACACACACACACTCGCCCCCACACACACACACACTCCCCCCCCACACACACACACCAAACACACATACACTCCCCACCACCCCCCCACACACACACACTCCACCCCAACACACACACACTCACCCCACACACAGACATACAATCCCCCAACACACACACACTCCCCACCACACATTCACACGCACCCCCACACACACACACACTCTCCCCCCGCCACACAACAACACTCGCACTTCCCCCCACACACACACACACTCCCCCCCCACACGCACACACACACCCGCCACATACACACACTTCCCCCCCCACACTCACACTCCCTCCCACACACACACACACACCAACACAAACACACTCACACTAAACCCACATACACACACAAACTCCCCTCCCCACTCGCACAAACACTCCCCACACCCCCACACACACATAATCCCCCCCCCCACACACACACACTACCCCCCCACACACACACACACACACACCACACACACACACACACTCCCCACCCCCCACACACACACACTCCACCCCCACACACACACACTCTCCCCACAAACACACACACACTCCCCCACCACACACAGACACTCACCCCACACACAGACATACAATCCCCCCCCACACACACACACTCCCCCCAACACACACACACTCCCCCCACACAAACACATTCCCCCCCCACACACACACGCACACTCTCCTGCCCACATACACACACACGCACTCCCAGCACACACACACTCCCCGCCCCACACTCACACACTCCCATCCCAAAAACACACTCCCGCCCCACACACACACTCCCCCCCCACACACACACTCCCCGCACACACACGCTCTCCCCCCACACACACACTCCCCCCCACACACACACTGCCCCCACACACACACAATCACCCCCCACACATACACTCCCCCTACACACACACACTCCCCCCCAAACACAAACTCCCCCCCACACACACAAACCGCCCCCCCACACACACACACTCACCACACACACACTCCCCCCTACACACACACACACACGCACACACAAACACACACACTCCCCCCCACCACTCACACACACTGCCCCCCACACACACTCACACTCACCTCCCACACACACACACACTTCCCCCCCCACAAACACACACACGCACTCCCACCGCACACACACACTCCCTCTCCCTACACATACCCTCCCCCCCTACACACTCACACTCCGCCCCACACACACACTCCCTCCCACACACACACACACACTACCCCCCACACACACACACTCCCCCCAACACACACACACTCCCACCCACACACACACAGACTACCCACACATAAACACACACACACACTCCCCCCACACACACGCACTCCCCCCCACACACACACTGCGCCCTCACACACACACACACACACACATCCCCCCCCACACACACACACACTCTCCCCACACACACACACACACACACCCACACAGATAAACTCCCCCCCACACACACACACTCCCCCCCACACACACACACTCCCCCCCACACAGGCACACACACACTTTCCCCACACACACAAACACGCACTCCCCCCACACACACACTCGCCCCACACACACACACACACACACACTCCCCCCCCCACACATACACACTCCCCCAAACACAGATACAAACTCCTGCTACACAGACACAATCCCCCCCCCCACGCACACACTCCCCCCACACACACCCCCCCCAAACGCACACACACTCCCCCCACATACGCACACACTCGCACCCGAACACACACACACTCGCCCCCCACACACACACTCCCCCCCACACACACACTCCCCCACCCCCACACACACACTCCCCCCCACACACACACACATCCCCCACACACACACACTTCCCCCCACACACACACTCACTCCCCCCCACACAAACACACACACTCCCCCCGACACACACACACTCCCGCCGTCACACACACACACACACACACACCACACAAACACACACTCCCCCCCCCACACACTCACACTGCCCCCCCACACACACACACACACTTCCCCCCCACACACACATACTCCCCCCCCCACACACACACATTCTCCCCTCCCACACACACACACACACTCCTCCCCCCCACATACACACTCCCCCCCCACACACACACATTCTCTCCCACACACACACGCCCCCCCCCACACACACACACTCCCTCCCTACACACACACACTCCCCCCCACACACACACTCACTCCCCCCACACACACCCTGCCCCGCGACACACATATTCCCCAACCCCCCCCCCCCCCACAAACACACTCTCTCCCCACACACACACACACACACATACACGCACACTCATGGCACCCCCCCCACACAACCACACACTTCACCTGCCACCCCTCCATTGATGGTATTGGTAGAGTGAGGGCTTTGTCGGGCCATGAGGTTACAGATTTTGAAGGAATGCAATTCTGTTGCTGCTGATGGCCCACAGCGCCTTTTGAGTTGCTAGATCTGTTCTGAATCTATCCCATTTAGTTCCACACAGCACGATGGAGGCTGTCCTCAGCGTTAAATTGGGACTTTGTCTCCACAATGACTGTGAGGTGATCAGTGCTACCAATCCTGTTATGGGCAGATGCATTGGTGAGGACGACGTAAAGTAGGTTTCTCCCTCGTGTTGGTTCTCTCACCACTTGCTACAGGCCCAGTTTGACAGCTATGTCCTTCAGGACTCGGCCAGCACGGTCAGTAGCGATGATACCGAGCCTGTCTTCGTGATGGACATTGAAGTCCCCCACCCAGAGTACGTTCTGTGTCCTTGCTACCCTCAGTGCTTCTTCCAAGTGGTGTTCAACATGGAGGAGTGCTGATTCATAGAACCATAGAAACATAGAAAATAGGTGCAGGAGTAAGCCATTCAGTTGATCATTCCCTTAGTACCCCTTTCCTGCTTTCTCTCCAAAGCCCTTGATCCCTTTAGCCATAAGGATCATCTCTAACACCCTCTTGAATATATCCAATGAACTGGCATCAACAACTCTCTGCAGCAGGGAATTCCACAGGTTAACAACTCTCTGAGTGAAGAAGTTTCTCCTCATCTCAGTTCTAAATGGCTTACCCGTTATCCTAAGATTATGTCCCCTGGTTCTGGTCTTCCCAACATCGGGAACATTCTTCCCACGTCTAACTTGTCCAGTTCCGTCAGAATCTTATATATTTCAATGAGATCCCCTCTCATCCTTCTAAACTCCAATGTATAAAGGCCCAGTTGATCCAATCTCTCCTCATATGTCGGTCCCACCATCCTGGGACTCAGTCTGGTGAACCTTCGCTGCACTCCCTCAATAGCAAGAATGTCCTTCCTCAGATTAGGAGACCAAACTGAACACAATATTCCAGATGAGGCCTCATCAAGTCCCTGTACAATTGCAGTAAGACCTCCCTGCTCCTATATTCAAATCCCCTAGCTATGAAAGCCAACATACCATTTGCCTTCTTCACCGCCTGCTGTACCTGCATGCCAAATTTCAATGACTGATGAACCATGACACCCAGGTCTCGTTGCACCTCCCCTTTTCATAATCTGACGCCATTCAGATAATATTTTGCCTTCGTATTTTTGCCACCAAAGTGGATAACCTCACATGTATCCACATTATACTTCATCTGCCATGCATTTGCCCACTCACCTAACCTGTCCAAGTCATCCTGCAGCCGCTTCGCATCCTCCTCACAGCTCACACCGCCACCCACTTAAGTGTCATCTGCAAACTTGGAGATATTACACTCAATTCCTTCATCTAAATCATTGATGTATATTGTAAATAGCTGGGGTCCCAGCACTGAGCCCTGCGGCACTCCACTTGTCACTGCCTGCCAGTCTGAAATGGACCCGTTTATCCCAACTCTGTGCTTCCTGTCTGCCAACCAGTCTCTATCCACGTCAGTACATTACCCCTAATACCATGTGCTTTGATTTTGCACACCAATCTCTTGTGTGGGACCTTGTCAAAAGACTTTTGAAAGTCCAAATACACCACATCCACTGGTTCTCCCTTGTCCACTCTGCTAGTTACATACTAAAACATTCCAGAAGATTTGTCAAGCATGATTTCCCTTTCAAAAATCCATGCTGACTTGGACCGATCCTGTCACTGCTTTCCAGAGGTGCTGCTATTTCATCCTTAATAATTGATTCCAGCATTTTCCCCACTACTGATGTCAGGCTAACCGGTCTATAATTACCCGTTTTCTCTCTCCCTCCTTTTTAAAAAGTGGTGTTACATTAGTTACCCTACAAACCACAGGAACTGATCCAGATTCGATAGACTGTTGGAAAATGATCACCAATGCATCCACTATTTCTAGGGTCACTTCCTTAAGTACTCTGTGATGCAGACTATCAGGCCCCGGGGATTTATCGGCCTTCAAGCCCATCAATTTCCCTAAGACAAGTTCCCGCATAATAAGGATCTCCTTCAGTTCCTCCTTCTCACTAGACCCTCGGTCCCCTCGTACATTCGGAAGGTTATTTGTGTCTTCCTTCGTGAAGACAGAACCAAAGTATTTGCTGAGGGAGGACAGCCGGTGGTAATCAGCAGGTGGTTTCCTTGCCCATGCTTGACCTGAAGCTATGAGACTTCCTGGGGACGGATTCAATGTTGAGGACTCCCAGGGCCACTCCCTCCCTTCCGACTGTATACCACTGTGCCATCACCCCTAACCTGCCGGTGGGACAGGACATACCCAGGGATGGTGATTGAGGAGACAACTTACAGTCCCACCTAGCTTTGTATCATCAGGACCCCTCATCCAAATCATTGATATAGATTGTCCGCATGCGCCAGACACGAGACTCCCAAAGCGAGCGCTCGACTCGGAACTCCTTCACGGCAAACGGGCCAAAGGTGGGCAGTGGAAACGTTACAGGGACCACCCTCAAAGCCCCCCTGATAAAGTACAACATCCCCACCGACACCTGGGAGTCCCTGGCCAAAGACCAATCCGCCCTAAATGGCTTACCCCTTATCCTTAGACTGTGACCCCTGATTCTGGACTTCCACAACATCAGGAACATTCTTCCTGCATCTAACCTGTCCAATCCCGTCAGAATTTTATGTGTTTCTATCAGATCCCCATTTGCTCTCCTAAATTCCAGTGAATATAAGCCTAGTCGATCCAGTCTTTCTTTATATGTCAGTTCTGCCATCCCGGGAATCAGTCTGGTGAACATTCCATGCACTCCTTTAATAGCAAGAACGTCCTTTCTCAGATTAGGAGACCCAAACTGTATGCAATATTGAAGGTGTGGCCTCACCAATGACCTGTACAACTGCAATATGACTTCCCTGCTCCTATACTCAAATCCTCTCGCTATGAAGGCCATCATGCCATTTGCCTTCTTCACTGCCTGCTGTACCTACATGCCAACTTTCAATGACTGATGTACCATGACACCCAGGTCTCGTTGTACCTCCCCTTTTCCAAATCGGTCACAATTCAGATAATATTCTGCCTTCCTGTTTTTGTCACTGAAGTGGTTAACCTCACATGTATCTACATTATACCGGATCTGCCATGCATTTGCCCACTTACCTAACCTGTCCAAGTCAGCCTGCAGCCTCTTAGCCTTCTCCTCACAGCTCATACTGCCACGCAGCTTAGTGTCATCTGCACATTTGAAGATATTACGTTCAATTCCTTCATCTACATCATTAATGTATATTGTAAATAGCTGGGGTCGCAGCACTGAAACTTGTAGTAACCCACTAGTCACTGCCTGCCATTCTGAAAAGGATCCGTTTATTCCTACTCTTTGCTTCCTGTCTGCCAACCAGTTCTCTATCCACGTCAATACATTACCCCCAATACCATGTGCTTTAATTTTGCACACCAATCTCTTATGTGGGACCTTGTCAAAAGCCTTTTGAAAGTACGAATATACCACACCCACTGGTACTCCCTTGTCCACTCTTCTAGTTACATCCTCAAAAAATTCGAGAAGATATGTCAAGCATGATTTCCCTTTCATAAATCCATGCTGACTTCGACCAATCCTGTCACTGCTTTCCAAATGCACTGCGATTATATCTTTAATAATTGATTCCAACACTTTCCCCACTACCGATGTGAGGCTAACTGGTCTATAATTCGCTGTTTTCTCTCTCCCTCCTTTTTTAAAAAGTGGGGTTACATTAGCTACCGTCCATTCCACAGGAACTGATCCAGTGTCTATCGAATTTTGGAAAATGATCACCAATGCATCCATAATTTCTAGGGCCAGTTCCTTAAGTACTCTGGGATGCACACTATCAGGCTGAGGGGATTTATTGGCCCTCAATCCCCTCAATTTCCCTAACACAATTTCCTGACTAATAAGATTTCCTTCAGTTCCTCCTTCTCGCTAGATCCTCAGTCCCCTATTATTTTCGGGAGTTTATTCGTGTCTTCCTTCATGAAGACAGAACCAAAGTATTTGTTCAATTGGTCTGCCATTTCCATGTTCTCCATTATGAATTCACCTCATTCTGACTGCAATGGACCTGCATTAGTCTTCACTAATCTTTTTCTCTTCACGCATCTATAGAAGCTTTTGCAGTCGGTTTTTATGTTCCCTGCAAACTTACTCTCGTACTCTATTTTGCACCTCCTAATTAACCCCTTAGTCCTCATCTGCCGGGTTCTAAATTTCTCCCAGTCCTCAGGTTTGCTGCTTTTTCTGGCCAATTTATATGCCTCTTCCTTGGATTTAACACAATTTCTCTTGTTAGCCATGGTTCAGCCACCTTTAACTTTTTAGTTTTACGCCAGACAGGGATGTACAACTGTTGTAGTTCATCCATGTGATCCTTAAATATCTGCCATTGCCTATCTACCGTCAGCCCTTTAACATAGAAACATAGAAAATAGGTGCAGGAGTAGGCCATTCGTCCCTTCGAGCCTGCACCGCCATTCAATGAGTTCATGGCTGAACATGCAACTCCAGTACTCCATTCTTGCTTTCTCGCCATACCCCTTGATCCCCCTAGTAGTAAGGATTTATTCTAACTCCAGTCGCCAGTCTATCTTAGTCAATTCACGTCTCATATCATCAAAGTTACCTTTCTTTAAGTTCAAGACCCTAGTCTCTGAATTAAGAGTGTAACACTCCATCTGAATGAAGATTTCTACCATATTATGGTCACTTTTCCCCAAGGGGCCTCGCAGAACCAGATTGCTAATTCATCCTCTATCATTACACAAGACGCAGTCTAGGATGGCCTGCTCTCTAGTTGGTTCCGAGACATATTGGTCAGGAAACCATCCCATATACACTCGAGGAAATCCTCCTCCACAGTACTGCTACCAGTTTAGTTTGGCCACTCCATATGTAGATTAAGGTCACCCATGATAACTGCTATACACTTATTGCACGCGTCCCTAATTTCCTATTAGATTGTATTCCCCAACCTCCTTACTGCTGTTTGATGGTCTGTACACAACTCCCACTAATATTTTCTGCTTCTTGAAGTTTCGCAGTTCTACCCATATAGATTCCACATCATCCAAGCTAATGTCATTCCTTACTATTGCGTTAATCTCCTCTTTAACCAGTAACGCTACCCCACCTCCTTTTCCGTCCTGTCTATCCTTCCTGAATATTAAATACACCTGGATGTTGAGTTCCCAGCCTTTGTTACCCTGGAGCTATGATTCCATAATCCCAATTACATCATATCCGTTAACAGCTATCTGCGAAGTTAATTCATCCACCATTTTACGAATGCTCCTCACATTGAGACTCAGAGCCTTCAGACTTGTTTTTAACTCTTTTTGTCCTTTTAGAGTTATGTTGTAATGTGGCCATTTTTGATTTCTGCCCTTGATTTCTCTGCCCTCAACTCTTGCTTTTCTCCTTTATATCTTTTGCTTCGGCCCAATTTTTACTTCCCTCTGCCTCACTGTATAGATTCCCATCCCCCTGCCATATTAGTTTAAACCATCCCAAACAGCACTAGGAAACACTCCACCTCGGACATAGATTCTGGTCCTGCCGTTGCAGACCGTCCAGTTTGTATTGATTCCACCTCCCCCAGGATTGGTTCCAATGTCCCAAGAATTTGAATCCCTTGCACCATGCCTCAAGCCATGTATTCTTCTGAACTATCCTGCTATTCTTACTCTGACTAGCATGTGACACTGGTAGCAATCCTGAGATTACTACTTTTTAGGTTCTACTTTTTAATTTTACTCCTCGCTTCCTTAATTCAGCTTGTAGGACCCTATCCCGTTTTTTCCTGATATCGTTTACACCTATATACACCACGACAGCTGCCTATTCACCCTCCCCCACCAGAACGCCCTGCAGCAGCTCCGAGACAATCTTGCCCCTTGCACTAGAGAGGCAACATACCATCCTGGAGTCTCGTTTGTGGCTGCAGAAAGGTTTATCTATTCCCCTTACAATAGAATACCCTATCGCTATAGATATCCCACTCTTTTTCCTGCCCTCCTGTGCAGTAGCGCCACCCATGTTGCCATGAGCTTGGTTGCTGCTGCATTCCTCTGATGAGCCAGCTTTCCCAACAATATTCAAAACGGTATATCTGTTTTGGAGGGAGATGGCTGCAGGAGCCCCCTGCATTATCTTCCTTCCCCTGTTCTTCCTGCTGGTCACCCATTCCCTATCTGCCTGCGTAACCTTTACCTGTCTTAGTGGGAGTGCAGTGAAGTTTCACTGGACAGATTGCTTGGATGAGGGGATTTTCCTCTGAGGCGAAGTTGAGTAGTCTAGGCCTATACTCTCTAGAGTTTCAAAGAATTTGAAGTGATCTCATTGAAACGAAAACATTTCTTAAGGGACGGAGATGGTAGATGCTGGGAGGATATGTCTCCTGGCTGGGGAGTCGAGAATTTCAGAATAAGGGGTCAGCCACTTAGGACTGAGGTGAGGAGGAATTTCTTCAAATCAAAGGATTGTGAATCTTTTGAATTTTCTGACCCAAATCACTGTCAATGCTCAGTAGTTGACTATTCCCAAGACAGAAACCGATAGATGTTTGGATATTATGTGAACCATTCGACTCATCCTGTCAGTGCCAGCCACAATGGAGCCATCCTTCCTATTCCGACTTTCTAGCTCTTGGTCCATAGCGTTGTTGGTTACTCCACTTCAAGTGCTAATCCAGTTACTTTTTAAAATGCGATTCGGGTTTTTGCCTCCTACACCCTTTCACGCATTGAGTTCGAGGCCCATTCCACACTATAGGTGGAAAAGGTTCTCCTCATCTATCCATCTAATCCATCTACCATTTATTAAAATCTATGTCACATGGTTGTTTGATAAATGAAATAGGCCTTCATATCTACTCTATCCAGAACCCTCATGATTTATTATGTTCTTGTATACTTACTTGTATTCCCCCAGCACGGACACCACTGGAGCTGAAAAACGTTGCAGTATTTCTGTCCCAGCAAATGTGTAACACTAGTGCGGCAAAATAAGAGTCTTCGCCTACAGTGCAGTAGATGGGTCTCCATCAGTCCAACAAAAGAGGGGCCTCGAATATGAATAGAATCAGCTTTAGCAGCAGAAGGGCATTTCCACGTCTTATATTACTGTAGGCATCCTAGTACTGGAGGACCATGTTCATATCTCGTGCAAATGTAGAGTACAACTAGTACCTTAGAAGCAGTAGCACCACCAGTGTAAGTGTCGGGATACACTTGTGCCTGACGATAACCTTCACCACTAGTATAAGTGTAGGAGTACTGGTACAACTGGAGGAGGATGGTCAGTTTTCGTGCAAATGTACGCTGCCACTAATATCAGAAGAGCACTTTCACTTCCAGTGTAACTGTACGTGTGCCACTAGTACCACAAGAACATGGTCATCTCTGGTGTAAGTGCAGGGCTACCACTCATACCGAAGGAGTACTTTCACACCTAATATAAATGTAATGTGTCATGAGACCCGGAGCAGCATGTTCACCTCTAATATAAGTACAGAATTAGCAGTAGTACAGGAAAAGCTTGTTCATCTCTAGCATAGTGTAGGTGTACCACTAAACCCAGAGTAGCGTGTTCAGCTCTAATATAAGTATATGTTTATCACTATTACAGGAGAAGCATTGCCACCTCTATTGTAATTGTAGGGGTAACACGAATGCCGCTAAAGTGAGGAAGTAGTTAGGGGTTTAGCAGCTTTGAAAGTCGATAAAACCCCAGGCCCGGATGAGCCGTATCTATGCTGTTAAGAGATGCAAAAGAGGAAATAACAGTGGCTCTGTTCTTTATTTTCCAATCTTCTCTGGCTACAGGTGTGGGGCCGGAGGACTGGATGATAGCTAACGTGGAACATTTGTTTAAAGAGGGAGAAAGCGATAGACCAAATAATTACAGGCAGTCAGCCTAACATTTGTGGCGGGTAAATTATTGGAAAAAATCTAATTGACAGATAAATGTCATTTAAAAGATATGGATTAATCAAGGACAGTCAGCATTGATTTGTTAAGGGAAGGTCGTGTCTGACTAACTTGGAGGTAACCAGGAAGGTCAATACCATTAATACATTTGATGCAGTTAATATGTATTTTAGCAAGGCCTTTGAAAAGGTCACACATGACACACTGGTCAGGAAAGTAAAAACCCATGGGATCCAGGAAAAGTGGGAAGTTGGATCCAAAATTGGTTGAGAATCAAAGCGTAATGGTTGTTTGGTGTTTGGCCAATTTGTGACTGAAATGTTTTTACCAGTGGTGATCCGCAGGGCTCAGTATTAGATCCATTGCTCTATGTGGTATATCAACGGTTTAGACTTGAATATACGTGGTATGATTAAGAAATTTTCAGATGTTACTAAAAGTCAGCTGTGTCGATGATAATGAAGAAGAACGCTGTAGACTGCAGTAAGATATCAATGAACTGGTTAGGTGGGCAGAGCAGAGGCAAATGGAATTAATCCGTAGAATTATGAGGTAATGCATTTGGGGTGGTAAACAGGAAATGGAATACACATTAAAGGGTAGGACACTGCAAAGTGTAGAGGAAAAAAGGGACCATGAAGTACATGTAAACAGAGCCCTGAAATTAGCAGTTCAGGTGGATAAGGTAGATATGAAGGCGTATGGACCTAGAACTGTAAAATTGTGTAGGCTGGATAGCTGTTTGATGGCCAGCGCGGACATGTTCGGCTGAAATGGTCTCCTTTCATGCTGTAAACTTCCAAGATTCTATGATTCTATACCAGCAGAGCACTGTCAGCTCGAAATAATTTTCGTTTACCACTAATATCAGAAGCGCACTGTCAGTGCCAGTGTAATTGTGTTGGTATCGCTGCTATCGGTGGAACACGGTCACATCGAGAGCAACTGTTGGTGTGCCAATGGTGCAGAACAAGCTGGAGCACCGCTGCTGTAAGTGCAGGAAACCACTCGATCAGGACATTCACGACCAGCACCTGACTGAGTTCAGCGTTATCGCTGGTGCCAGAGGAGCAAGATTACCTCGAGTATAAGTTCAGTGTACAACTGGAACTGCAGTGGCACTTTCTCCTCTGTTGGAAATGTAGTGCTATGAATAGTACCAGAGATGTAAGATCACCACGATTTTAAGTGTGGGTCATCCACAGTTACAAGAGAAGCACTCTCACCTCAAATGTAAGTGTAGGTTTACAACAACTACCAGAGGAATGCGGTTACCTTCAATGCCCTACGACTGTGCTCACAACCAATTGTGCATGACATGGCTCACCAGCTGTTCTGGACGGGTTTGACCAATCAGACTGAGTCAAGGATAGGGGCAGGACATGCAGGGCTACAGGAGCTGCCATCACTGCTCCTGTAGTAATAGGCTCAGCAGCTGTACTGTGAGATTGACCATTCAAATTGTAATGAAGATTTTATTTGAGCACGCTTTTTAGAAAATTCCCGCTAACACATTCAATTATTTCATTAATCTGATGAATCAGACGAAAACAATTTACCTCAGTCTATTTGTTAAATGACTGTAAATAATGCTAATTATGAGTTAACCTGATTGACTCTCTGGTGGATTGACGTGTGGATAAATATATGTTCCCTTCCATTGCCTCAGACGTGTGCCTATCAGAATATTTCAGTTCCAAACGAACACATCCACTGTCACGAAAATGGGCCAACTAATGATGCTACAGATAAAAGCGATTTATTTCCCGATTCTCGCAGTCATCGGTGTACCAGGTGAGTCATCTTAACCTGTTTGTTATTGATCTGTGTGAACTGACTCCTGTTCTGACCACATGTCGGATAAGATAACGTGTTTTCTAGATGGCAGTATTACAGGGTCAGTAGAGACTGGAACAATCTCACTGAAGCGCCCATCCACACTTTCTGCTTTCCCCTTAAGCTGATATCATTAATGAAGTTACAATATTCTCTGAAACTACAGTACAAGGATTTTGGCTGATTTCTGGATTGTCTTGATGCCCCGTGCACAGTGAGCACTGCAGCAGCTCAGTAAAGTATGTGGGTTGCTTTTGAAGGTTAGAGGTCCATTATTAATCATATTCCACACTGGTCCGTGCTGACAGTAACACCGAATGGAGCAAAATGCTCTCACCAGATATTACCATCTATATTTTTACATTTCAATCAGACACTCCAACATTATTTCTCTGCTCTCTTTTCCTTACAGCGAACTTGGTGACAATTGTTATTTTATCCCGAAGGAACTGTGGCCTTTCCAAGTGTATCTCTGTCTACATGATCGCCATGGCATCCGTGGATCTACTGGTCATGATCGTCAATGTAATGCTGCACCATATTTTCAGTAATCGCTTTCCATTTTCATTCCTGTCCCACACTCCCGTGTGTAAGCTCATTTTATACATGACTGCTGTCAACCTTGATTTGTCTGTTTGGTTCACTGTTTCCTTCACATTTGACCGATTTGTGGTTATCTGCTGCCAGAAGTTTAAAACAAAGTATTGCACCAAGAGAACTGCGGCCATGGTTATAACAGCTTTCACAGTCCTCATCTTTTTAAAGAACATCCCTGTTTTGCTTGCATTTGAACCTCATCAAACAATTAACAAGGTACATTGGGGCTGCGTGACAAGTGTAGCATTTGTTTCCTCTCCTCCAGGAGCGGCATACATCTGGTTTCACAGCGCCTGGGGCATTTGGTATCCCTTTACTTTAATTGCCTTGTTAAATTGTTTGACAGGCAGACGTATTTTAGTGGCCAGTAGATCCCGCAGGGGACTCAGGGGCCACAGGAGTGAAAAACAGAGGGATTCAGAGATGGAGAACCGAAAGAAATCCATAATTTTACTCTTCGCTATATCGGGCAGTTTTACATTGTTGTGGCTGACTGCTGCTGTGAGTTTGGTAACTACCAGGTTGGCAGGCATTAATTATTACCGAGGTGACCGCACAGACCCTGGATATATCGCCACTGAAACAGGAATAATGTTAAAGTTTTTGAGTTGCATTCAAAACCCGTGTATTTATGCAGCGACCCAGAGGAAATTCAGAGAAGAGCTGAAGACAGTGGTGAAATCTCCCTGGACATTCATTCTGAGGTTGGTTAGAAAAAGACAATAAAACGATTCAATTCTAAAGAAAGCGTCCTCGTCTCTAAAGATCAATTTTACCTCTATTTCCACCGTAGAACATCCGTTTTCTCTGGTGATTGAAAAATTGGTGAGATCTTGTGTGAACATTTTAGCCATGTTGTAGCATGTGTTTGATTTATGCATTGCTTTAGTTTTTCGCACTTGTTTCGCTGAGTAAACATAATCTATTCCTGCAAATGAAGCACAGTCACGTTCAGGGATCAAGGATAACAATGATGAGTTCAGCAGTGGAGCCGGACATCTGGACAAGACAGGAATCCACCATGCACTGCAGATGAAGGGATCAGGCGTCGCACTTAAAAATGATCAACAAAGTTTAATTCTCTGCTAAAATCATCAAAGATCTTGTGCTCGCCGATATTGGTAATTTTCCTGTAAGTTTGGTGTGAATAATACAGGCGCGAGTTTCTCTATTGGACACCATTCCTCAGTGACAAATAGAGCAGGCTTTTGTCACGTGATCAGTGGAGAAAACAGTTGGAACTCGGTTCATCGATGTGACCTTTGACCTCTTGTGTCCCAGATACTGACTGAAATTGTCGATTGTGCACCGACTGCTGTCTCTGACTCAGCAGAAAGATGGAGCTGGCTCTTGTATTGTGCTGTTGATAAAGTCCTGATGAGTAATATTATTGATATTCTGTGTCAAGGTCACTCCTCAGATACAGGAAATGAATGTTAAAATAATGACTTTCATAATTTGCTAAACCATCAATTGATGCAAGCAATCGGATATAAACGGATACGATATCGTTGCAATTATGGAAACATGGTTGCAAGGTGACCAGGGTTGGGAACTGAATATCCAAGGATGTTCCATATTTAGGAAGGAGAGGCAAAAGAACAATGGTGTGGCATTGTTAGCTGCGAGGGATAAATTGTAAGGTTGCAAATAGGGGGTCAGAATTATCCTGAAGGTAGTGAACATATAATTGCCTATGTTGTTAAAACTTCCTTATACAGGCATAGCACACATACGAATTAAACTGTAGCTTAACGTTAGTAACACTTAAACAGCCGAAGTCAGTTGTTTTGTTTAAAAGTCCATGAGGAAGTGATTAAGAAGCCAGTACAAACCACCCTCGGCCTCGGATAGACTGGGGTAGAGGGCAAAATGGAACAAAACAATGATGAGAGATGCACAGTTGCATGTACCACTCAGAGCCCGTCTGATAAGAGTCGACAAATCAATATCACTTCGCTGATAACAGTAGACCTATCGATGATTTTGAGGAGGATAGCTCCTCTCCAAAACCTGTATAAATTATGCTTGAAAATTCTTGTATTTCGGAGGTTCCACGACTGAACCTTCCCTTGCAATTGTTCGTTATAAAAGCCGATTGAACCTGGGATTTCGTGTGTTCACTTCCGTGGTCGATATACAACAGGAGAAGGGCGAGGTATCGATTAACTACATCAGTTAGTCCACCTTGAGGGAGCGAAGCCTCCTTTTTCCCCAACAGAAGGGTAGGTGTCGATTAACTATATCAGTTAGTCCACCTTGAAGGAGAGAAGCTTCCTTTTTAACCCCTACCTTTGGCGTCACGAACAGGATGCAGACCCTCTGACATGGATGATGTGACAGCTGAATGGCAGTGAGTATGTTTTGTAACACCTGCAGCTGTAGCATTGATGGGGAAGGAGGTAATCTGTATAAAGAATTAGAAGGGGAAATCTGTTGAACAAGTTACAGCGAACCACGGAGGATGAAAACCACGGGCGGGATAGCTTTATTGCCTGAAAAAGAAGGGGGAAGAGGACCCCAGCGATCGTTAGAGGAAAATTAAGGTGTATGTCCCGAAGCGTGACATGGTAATAACACGGAGACGCCGGTATTGATCGTGTGCAGTGCAAAGAAGAAGGAATACAACCTAAAGAGTGGGATGGAACCCCAGGATCCTAGGAAAACTGGCCAGTGGGATACAATGCTAGCTGAGAAAAATGGAAAATTAATAAAAGAAAATTGCTGGAAAAACACGTTGAATTTAAAAAGGACAGCGTGTTTATATTAAAAGATAAAAATGCAACCTTGAAAGCTGCAGCTGCTAGAAAGAGAAATAGAGACCTTTCGAAAAATGGACTGGAGGAAATCATCAAAATACAAAACCTAATTTGAAGAAAGGAGATTAAATTAGCTGTGAAAAAAATATTGGTTTATATATAAAAACTTACGAGATAAACCCGACACAGAAGTATTGTGCCGAGAAAGAGACACAAAGATGTTTAACTATGGAATGGAGGAAGATCATCAAAAAAGAAAAATGATTATGTTTGGATTCAAAAGTGCAAAAAAACATAAGTTATGCGAACTCCGCAAAGGAAGGAAAAACTGGGAATTAGAGAATTCTTAAAAAAGCTGGAACCGGCACAGAAGTTTAAATTTTGTGCAGAGAGAAATAAAACACAAGATTTGCTCAGTGAATGGGACCGTAAAAATGAAATGCTGGATTGCATATAGCTTGTGGTAAAATTGGATTTCAGTCAACAAAATAGCTATTAAAAATGTGTGGTCTTGTTTGAAATCAGTGAAAAAATCTTTGCCAAGTATTAAAATTGGAAGTTTAGACAAATTGGAGATTAATCTAAAATGCTGTCTTTCCCAATGAGAAGGTTTTATTATGACAACTTTACTAATGATTTATGCTGTTTTAATGGAGTTCCAATTCCTAAGCCAGTTTTGAAAGCACAAAGACTTGGGAAAAACAATGTCATGATTATGCGAAGTCACATAATGACGTCCGGCCTTCTTACAAACCTCTAAAGGAGTTAAACCTTTTCATTGACAGCTGTTTTGTACTGGACATTATTAATTTGGATTTCTTAATAAAAGAAAGACTCACTTGACAGATGGAGGAAATGGTGGGATTTTTAGAACAGAAATAAAACGAAGAACATAAGAACATAAGAATTAGGAACAGGAGTAGGCCATCTAGCCCCTCGAGCCTGCTCCACCATTCAACAAGATCATGGCTGATCCGGCCGTGGACTCAGCTCCACTTACCTGCCCGCTCCCCGTAACCCTTAATTCCCTTATTGGTTAAAAATCTATTTATCTGTGACTTGAAAACATTCAATGAGCTAGCCTCAACTGCTTCCTTGGGCAGAGAATTCCACAGATTCACAGCCCCCTGGGAGAAGAAATTCATTCTCAACTCGGTTTTAAATTGGCTTCCCCGAATTTTGAGTCTGTGCTCCCTAGTTCTAGTCTCCCTGAGCAGTGGAAACAACCTCTCCGCCTCTATCTTGTCTATCCCTTTCATTATTTTAAATGTTTCTAAAAGATCACCCCTCATCCTTCTGAACTCCAACGAGTAAAGACCCAGTCTACTCAATCTATCTTCATAAGGTAACCCCCTGTTCTCCGGAATCAGCCTAGTTAATCGTCTCTGTACCCCCTCCAAAGCCAGTATATCTTTCCTTAAGTAAGGTAACCAAACCTGCACGCAGTACTCCAGGTGCGGCCTTACCAATACCCGATATAGTTGCAGCAGGACCTCCCTGCTTTTGTGCTCCATCCCTCTCGCAATGAAGGCCAACATTCCATTCGCCTTCCTGATTACCTGCTGCACCTGCAAACTAAATTTTTGGGATTCATGCACAAGGACCACCAGGTCCCTCTGCACCTCAGCATGTTGTAATTTCTCCCCATTCAAATAATATTCCCTTTTACTGTTTTTTTTCCCAAAGTGGATGACCGCACACTTTCCGACATTGTATTCCATCTGACAAACCTTAGCCCATTCGCTTAACCTATCCAAATCTCGTTGCAGCCTCTCTGTGTCCTCTACACAACCCGCTTTCCCACGAATATTTGTGTAATCTACACATTTTGTTACACTACACTCTGTCAACTCTTCCAGGTCATCTATGTATATTGTAAACAGTTGTGGTCCCAGCACCGATCCCTGTGGCACACCACTAACCACCGATTTCCACCCAGAAAAGGACGCATTTATCCCGACTCTCTGCTTTCTGTTCGCCAGCCAATTCTCTATCCATCCTCATACATTTCCTCTGACTCCGCGTACCTCTATCTTGTGCAGTAACCTTTTGTGTGGCACCTTATCGAATGCCTTTAGGAAATCTAAATACACCACATCCGTCGGTACACCTCTATCCACCATGCTCATTATATCCCTAAAGAATTACAATAAATTAGATAAGCATGATTTCCCCTTCATGAATCTATGCTGCGTCTGCTTGATTGCGCTATTCCTATCTAGATGTTCCGCTATTTCTTCTTTAATGATAGTTTCAAGCATTTTCCCTACTACAGATGTTAAACTAACTGGCCTATAGTTACCTGCCTTTTGTCTGTCCCCTTTTTTAAACAGAAGTGTTACATTCGCTGCTTTCCAATCTGCTGGTACCACCCCAGAGTCCAGAGAATGCCTATGCAATAATACTCACCTGCTACAGAGCACAGATACTCAAACAAACCAAATTCAAGAGACAGAATTTAAGATAAATAAGCTGGAAGAGATGTTCAGCCGTGAACTCATTGAATGGCGGTGCAGGCTAGAAGGGCCGAATGGCCTACTCCTGCACCTATTTTCTATGTTTCAATGTTTCTATGAACTCATTGAATGGCGGTGCGGGCTCGAAGGGCCGATTGGCCTACTCCTGCAACTATTTTCTATGTTTCTATGTTTCTATGTAAGACAGGAGCAGACGGATAGTGCAATACACAGCTGTAACACCATCACCTGTGGTAATAGAGCCAATGTACCTCATGGTCCACAACCTCAAACTAACAGTCAACCAGACAGGGATAACGAGTGTGCAGTCGAGCGGCCCGCAGCACAGGATAATGGCTACATATCAGCGTCCCCACCATTCCCACCAATGGACGTAGAGCAGCCGACATTACCACACAGGAGGGACCTCTCAGCCCACAGCAGAGACAAATTCTATTGAATAAGTTACCAACACCGAAGTCAAAATAGTAGAAATACAGAATTCTGACAAAAGATTGGAGTAGAATATGAATGTGATTCAAAAGGCAGGCGAAAGGTTAGGGGAGTACAGGGAACGATAATGGATTGAATACAAAGACCACTCTGGGGTTGATGACCCTGACAAAAATGTGCAGCATTCTTGAAAATGTTTAAAGACGGACTGGGAGATGCACATCCAAAGATAATTACGTTAGGATTTATGATAGTAGATAATTACGATGAAACTTTGGAATGGGCAGAACATGGAGAGGAGTTAAAGTTAGAACAAAAGGAGAAAATAGCAAAAATAGCAGCAACAGCGGTTGCAGCAGAGACGAAGGAGGAGGAGATACACCCCTACGCAGCTTCCCTGATATGTTTTAACTGTAATAAGGGAGGCCACTTCAGGAGGAATTGTCCACAGAAAAGAAGAGGTTACGGAAATTCTCAAGGGAGATGTCACAATTGTGGTAAACTTGGACATTTGGCCAAAGATTGCTGGAGTAAGGGAGGAGGCGCAGGGAGGCAAGGCCCACAACAGGCAAAGAAGGGAACATCATTAACCAGGGAAGAGCTGATGGACATGCTCAGACAGGTACCAGCATCACTGCTACCACTGCCACCACCGCCCCGACCTGAGACACCCTTTAATGAGGATATCATCAAAATGGAGCGTCCGTTTCCATAACCAACTTAGATTTTCCCCAAACCCGCAGGACTGTAAACATCCAAGGTGTGGGTGCGGGTTATCAGAAAGCAACCCTAAGTGAGATGGTGTTATTAGAAGTACAGGAATTAATGTTACCTACTCGGTTTTGGTACTGTCAGAACACAGAAGGCAGCATACTGGGCATCCATATCTTAAGTGAGATAGGGGTACTGATAGATCCCCAGCGTAACCGGATAATTTGGGGGGATAATCACGAAAACCAAATGAAGTTCGAGCACCCGGGACACCAGCAGCAACAATTGGCCAGAATAACCCGAATCCAGCCTGCGTGGGAAACAAAAGTTTTCTCCCATCGAACTTCAGTCCACTCTTTTATATGTCTCTCATGTAATTACATGTTCTACAGTACTCTGAGAAGATATACAAATTCCATTAGCACTTTAGACACCTCGTACATCAATATAGCACATCGAGAAGATGCAAATAATCCACCCAACTCTTTACGCACCACAGCTAGGAAGTATACAAAAGTATATATTAAAATAGAAACAAATACATATTATGGCTCCTTAGATTTATGTAACCTATTCCCATCGCCTGATTAAAATCCTTCTGCTATGGCTTATATTTGCATGCCTGACCTGGCAATATCCATTGCGTCATGAGCAAACTGATACATGATACATGCATGAGTTTGAGACAGAGTAAAGCTCCCTCTACACTGTCCCATCAAACAATCCCAGGGCAGGTACAGCACGGGGTTTGATACAGAGTTAAGCTCCCTCTATATTGTCCCAACAAACACTCCCAGGGCAGGTACAGCACGGGGTTAGACACTGAGTAAACCTCCCTCTACTCTGTCCGTATCAAACACTCCCACAGCAGGTTCAGCACGGGGTCAGATGCAGAGTAAAGCTCCCTCTACACTGTGCCACCAAACAACCCCAGGGCAGGAATCAATAACCCACTCCCCATAACCCTTTATTTCCTTATCGTTTTAGAAATGGTCTACCTCTGTCTTAAACTTACTCAATATCCCGCCTTCCACAGCTCTCTGAGGCAGCGAATGCCACAGATTTACACCCCTCTGAGAGAAGAAATTTGTCCTCATCTCAGTTTTAAATAGTCGGCCCCTTATTCTAAGACCATGCCCTCTCGGTTTCGTCTCCCCCATCAGAGGAAACATCCTCTCTGCCTCCACTATTACAAGCCCCCTCATAATCTTAGACATTTTGATAAGGTCACCTCTCATTTTTTCTGAATTCCAATGAGTAAATGCCCAATCTACTCAACTATTCCTCATGAGTTAACCCACTCATCTCCGGAATCAACCTAGTGAACGTTCGCTGAACTGCCTCCATAGCAAGTATATCCTTTCGTAAACATGGAAAACAAAACTACATGCAGTATTCCAGGTGTGGCCGCAGCAATACCTTGTATAAGTATAGCAAGACATACCTGCTTTTATATTCCATCCCCTTTGCAATAAAAGCCAATATTCCATTGGCCTTCCTGATCACTTGCTGTACCTGCATACTAAACACCAGCATGGACTGGTTGAACCGAATGGCATGTTTCTGTGACGTATATCCTGTTTCGAAGTAGATGTGTTTAGTTGAAGTGTGATCTCAGGCCCGACATTAATCTCATTGTCGACAGGGCTGCAGTGATACTGTTGTATATATTGACTTGTATTTACTTTTACAGCCACCAGAGGGCTCATTCCCTGGAGTTCCGAGGGGTCCCATAATCCCTTGGGAGTACAGGTATTTCAGAAGGCTTCACAGGTTTGAGAGGCACTCTGCAGACCTGCAATCAAAGACTAAGATCACACTTTAATTTGAGCTCACAGTGTTCAGTCTGACTCTTCCTCCATACACTACAACTGGCGATGAGATACAGATAGCGAACCCAAAGTTGCAAAGAATAGTGGGCATCCTGGAGAAATTTTTGGAGGGAGATGATTGCGAAACTTTTGTGGAGCGACTCGACCAATACTTCATGGCCAACGAGCTAGATGGGGAAGAGAGCACTGACAAACGTAGAGTGATCCTCCTCACTGTCTGTGGGGCACCAACGTATGGCCTCATGAAGAATCTGCTCACTCCAGCAAAACCCATGGAGAAATTGGACGATGATTTGCACACACTGGGCCAAGAGCATTTGAACCGGAAGGAAAGCTTTCTGTTGGCGAGGCACCGGCTCTACACCTCAAAAGGTCTGAAGACCAGGAAATGGCGAGCTATATCGCCGAGCTGACAGGCCTTGCAAGACTTTGCGAATTTGAAGGACATTTGCAGCACAATCTCAAAGACTTTTTAGGACTTGGCATTGGCCACGAAAGCTTACTTCGCAAGCTTTTGACTGTAGAGACCCCAACCTTGAGTAAGGCCATAGTGATAGCCCAGCCGTTCATTGCCACTAGTGGCAGAACTAAGCAAATCAGTCAGCACACAAGTGCTGCTACAAGTACTGTGAACAAAGTGATGTTGTTTTCGAATCGTAACGTACAGGGTAGGTCACACATACCTGCAGCTACACGTCCGCAAATGTCTCAGAGTCCACCATCAAGAGTGATGAATCAAGGCCATTAACACCTTGTTGGCGCTGTGGGGATGATCATCGTTTCCATTCATGTCGATTCAAAGGATACGTTTACAAGTGCTGTGGAACAATGGGACACTTCCAACCAGTGTGTAGGCGAGCTGCTAAGCCTGTGAAACCTGTAAACGACCATGTTGCAGAGGAGGACAGATCCACGGAGGATCACGATGAACCAGATCCTCAGAGGCAGAGTTGCATGGGGTGAACACATTCACCACGAATTGGCCCCCGATAATGCTGAATGTTGAACTAAATAAACTCCCACTGTCAATGCAGCTGGACATGGGTGCGAGCCAGTCCATCATGGGCAAAAATACTTTTGAAAGGTTGTCGTGCAACAAGGCCTCAAGGCCAGTCTTAACTCCAGTTTGCACGAGACTAAGAACTTACACTAACGAACTGATTCCTGTAATCGACAGTGCTACCATAAACGTCTCTTATGATGGAGCGGTGCACAAGCTCCCACTCTGGGTGGTAGCGGGCAATGGTCCCATGCTGCTCGGCAGGAGCTGACTGGGAAAAATACGCTGGAAGTGGAACGACGTCCGACCGCTATCGCCTGCTACCGACACTTCCTGTGCCCAGGTCTGAAACATATTTCCTTCACTGTTCGAACCAGCCATCGGGAATTTCAAAGGAACAAAAGTGCAGATGCACCTTATCCCGGGGGTGCGCCCAATCCATCACAAGGCGAAAGCAGTACTGTACATGATGAGAGAAAGGATAGAGATCGAACTAGACCAGCTGCAACGAGAGGGCATCATTTCATCGATCGAGTTCAGCGAGTGGGCCAGTCCTATTCTCCCAGTTCTCAAGGGAGATGGCACAGTCAGAATCTGTGGCGATTACAATGTAACTATCAATCGGTTCTCCCTGCGGGACCAACATCCAGTACCAAAAGCCGATGAACTCTTTGCAACGCTGGTGGGAGGAAAGACGTTCACGAAGCTGGATCTGACCTCAGCCTACATGACGCAGGAACTGGAGGAATCATCGAAGGTCCTCACCTGCATCAACACGCACAAAGGTCTTTTTGTTTATAACAGATACCCGTTTTGAATCCGATCAGTGGCGGCGATATTCAAGAGAAGCATGGAAGGTTTAGTGAAGTCGGTCCCGGACACCGTGGTCTTCCAGGATGACATCTTGTTCACCGGTCAGAACACAGTCGAGCATCTGCAGAACCTGGAGGAGGTTCTTATTCGACTCAACTGCGTGGGGCTCAGGTTAAAACGCTCGAACTGCATTTTCCTGGCGCTTGAAGTGGAGTTCCTGGGAAGGAGGATTGCGGTGGATGGCCTCAGGCCCACCAACGCGAAGAGGTACGCAATCGAGAATGCACTGAGGCCACAGAACATGACGGAGCTGCGGTCGTTTCTGGGACTCTTGAACTACTTTGTTAACTTCTTACCGGGTCTCAGCACCCTGCTAGCATGACTACATGTCTTACTAGGAAAAGGGGGCGAATGGGCTTGGGGCAAAAGCCAAGAAAATGCCTTTGTAAAAGCGAGAAAATTGTTATGCTCAAACAAATTGCTTGTGTTGTATGATCCATGTAAGCGTTTGGTATTAGCATGTGATATGTCGTCATATGGCGTCCGGTGTGTATTGCAACAAGCTAATGATTTTGGGAAACTGCAACCGGTTGCTTATGCATCCAGGTGTCTCTCTAAGGCCGAGAGAACCAAAAGCATGATTGAAAAAGAAGTGTTAGCGTGTGTTTATAGGGTAAATAAAATGCATCAATATTTGTTTGGGCTAAAATTCATATTGGAAACTGACCATAAGCCACTCATATCCTTGTTTTCCGAGAGTAAAGGGATAAATACCAACGCATCGGCCCGCATCCAAAAATGGGCGCTCACGTTGTCCGCATACAGCTAAGCCTTCCGCCACAGGCCAAGCACAGAAAACTACGCCTATGCTCTCAGTAGGCTGCCATTGCCCACGACGGAGGTGGAAATGGCACAGTCCGCAGATCTAGCCATGGTTATGGAAGCATTTGAGAGTGAGAAATCACCCATCACTGCCCGGCAGATCAAAACCTGGACAAACCAGGTCCCCTTATTATCTCCAGTCAAAAGCTGTGTGCTTCACGCGAGCTGGTCCAGGGTCCCAGTGGAAATGCAGGAAGAGTTAATTCCGTTCCAGCAGCGCAAAGATGAAATGTCTGTACAGGCAATCGAGTAGTGGTCCCCAAGAAGGGCAGAGAAACTTTCATCAATAGCCTTCACAATACCCACCCAGGCATTGTAATGATGAATGCGAAAGCCAGATCCCACGTGTGGAGGCGCGGCATCGATGCGGACTTGGAGTCCTGCGTTCACAGATGTAATACATGCTTGCAGTTGAGCAATGTACCCATGAGGCAACGCTAATTTAATGGTCTAGGCCCTCCAAACCGTGGCTTCGGGTCCAAGTCAACTATGCAGGCCTATTCTTGTGTAAAATGTTCCTTGTGGTTGTAGATGCGTACTCCAAGTGGAATGAATGTGAGATAATTGTATTAAATTATGGACAAGGTCCCAAGTGACTTCCCGGCACTGATGTGGCCAAAGAGGAGAGCAGGGAGTTTCGGGTCAAACTTACAAATGGATTAATTCACCGGAAACACTTGGACCAAATCAAAATCAGATTCATGGACTACCCTGAGCAAGCCACATTGGAACCTACCTTTTTGGATCCCCCAACACACACACCAGTGGCAATCGACACTATGGTTGACCACAAAGCAGAACCAATCATTCACAGCAGCCCTGCAGGGACCAACACACCAGGCAGCCCAGCAAGGCCAGCTGCACAGCAGCCCAGCGAGGGCCCAACAAATGTCTCAACAACACCAGCTTTCACACCGAGACGATCGACCAGGACAAGAAGGGCCCCAGATCGACTCAGATTGTAAATAGTTACACTATTGACTTTGGGGAGGAATGTTATTATATATGTGGACTTGTATTTACTCTGTACAGCCACCAGAGGGCTCATTCCCTGGAGTCCCAAGGGATCCCATCATCCCTTGGGAGAACAGGTATTTAAGAAGGCTTCACAGGTTGGAGAGGCACTCTGGAGACTTGCAATAAAATACTACGGTCACACTTTACATTGAGCTCACCGCGTTCAATCTGACTCTTTCTCCATACACAATAGATACCCACCCTCCTATATGCCTGAGACACATGGACAATATACAGTCGGCACCTCAAAGCACTGGAGAAGTACCACCAACGCTGCCTCCACAAAATCCTGCAAAGTCCCTGGGAGGATAGGTGCACCAACGTCAGCGTTCTCTCTCAGGCCAACATCCCCAGTATCAAGGTGCTGACCACACTCGATCAGCTCCACTGGGCGGGCCACATCATCTGCATTCTCGATGCTAGACTCCGAAACAGGCACTATACTCCGAGCTACGTCACGGCAAGCGAGCCCCCGGAGGGCAGAGGAAACTCTTCAAGGACACCCTCAAAACCTCCTTGAATATATGTAACATCACCAACGGCTCTTGGGTATCCCTGACCCAAATCCACTCAAAGTGTAGGAGGAGCATCCGAGAACGTGCTGAATGCCTCGAGTCTCTTTCACGGGAGCACCGGATGCCAAGCGCAAACAGCGGAATGAGCGCATGACAAGCCAAGGACTCCACCCACCGATCCCTCCAACCACTGTCTGCCCCAGACACCGCCTTTGACAGAGACTGTGGGTCCCGCATTGGGCTCATCAGTCACCTGAGAACTCGTGTTTGTGGAAGCAATTCATCCTCTACCCCGAGGGACTGCCTGAGAAGATAACCTGTATGTAGTCCGTCTAGTCCTCGTAGTGTTCACCTTTATTGCAAAGCGGATAGAGTATCAAGGCAGACAAGTCCCGCGACAACTCTGCAGGATATTGGTGAGGCCGCACCTGGAGTACAGCGTCCAGATTTGATATTTTTATTTAAGGAGGGACATACTTGCATTGGAGGCAGTTCAGTGAAGGTTCATGAGGTTGATTCCTGAAATGATGGGGTTGTCTTTTGAAGAAACTTTCAGCAGGTTGGGCATATATTGGAGCTTAGAAAAATGAGAGGTGATTTTATTGAAATGTATAAGATTCCGAGGAGACTTGACAGTGTACATGCAGAGAGGATTCTTCCCCTTGTGGTGGAATCTAGAAGTAGGGGGCATATTTTCAGAATAAAGGGGCGCCCATTTAAAACGGAGATGGGTAAGAATTTCTTCTCTGAGAGACTTGTGAATCTGTAGAATTCTCTTCCCCAGAGAGCTGTGGAGGGTGGGTCAGTGAATATATTTATGGTGTTGATAGACAGATTCTTGAATGATAGGGGAGTCACAGAGTATGGGGAGCAGGCAGGTTCGTGGAGTTGAGGCCAAGATCAGATCAGCTATGATCTTATTGATGGCGGAGCCGGTTCGAGTGGTCAAATGGTGGACACCTGATCCGAAGATGTTCTTATGTGTGTTGTGTTTCTGTGCCTGTGTGTGTGTTAGTGTGTGTGTTTCTGTGTAAGACTTACGTTAATTAAGACAGGTTTAACCTGTAAAGTTTATGTCTTTTCCCTACACTTTACAGAGCTGGACTTGTGAGACAAAAACAACACAGACTCCGGGTGTATGTCACCCACCCCTCTACTGGGGTTATCTTAATAGGTAAACCAAAAGAGATACAAGCAATCACGATTGCATCAAATACACAATCATTTCTCATTATTATGTTGCAGCGATCTATCCCGTTAAAATTCCTAACAGTTAAATTTGCCGATTACATAAGTGCTCGCAAAGCAGACACACTCACACCTGAGAGTTAACTCCAACCGTGCTTAGCGATTGGAAATTAACCTCCTGATTCTCTTGGTAACTGACCAGGTTACCAATCGCTGGATTGCAGTGCTGCCCTCATGTGTCACAGCCATTTTATACTGTTTTTTTCAGAATGACTGCCCACCGTGTACATAATTGTCCAGATTTAATTCACAGCGAATGTTTTTCACAATGTATGTGAGTTTCATTCTCGTATCTCCTTGTTGCAGCTCTATTACTGTTCCCAGGCAATGTCTTTTTGCAGCTGCGAGCTGTTAAAACCCTGGAGAAAGCTTTTTGAATTCGCAATGCTTTCTGTGTCTTTACAAATGGTCATCATAGGTTTTTTGCCATCTTTGAGCAGTTTGCGAGCACAGTTATTTGCAGAAAATGAGACAAAAGAATGCTGTGGTCTTACAGATCGAACCAGAGGTAAAGGGACTCGAACTTTTCGAGTCGCAGTAACTTTTAGTTCAGTTCAGTATCCTCTCCTTTCGTCTGTGTTTCCTGAATCAGTGTGACACACTCCTGCTGCTGGCGTCTCCTGTTAACAAGGTAGGTTATTATCAGACAATGCAACACAATCCCTGGCTGTACAGCGACCAACACATGTGAGACAATCCGTATCCATGGAAGATTTTCACTGTTCGATATAATGTCCAGCCAGGATGTATCATCGGCAATCTTAAACATTTCTTTACATACTTCACGGTTTTTTTAGGCCATAATAGTGGCTTTGGAACTGTTAAACACATTTCATTAACTTTGCCAAGTGTTCCGGTGGAGCTGGGATGCCAAAGTCAAATCGCACCATGTACTGGTGAAATTGCTTCTTTAATGCATCTTCCACAGCAATATCTACTTGCCTCTGCTGATAAATGCAGAACGAAACCCGTGCCCCAAGTCTTACAGTTTGGGCTGCGGTATAGCACATGTTCCCATCCCGCTGGGACAATTCAGGTTGGCACTATACTGGTATTGCCATTGTATGGTGGTGACACAATACTCACCCTTCCCTCTATATGCAGATCGTACGGGGAAAATGCTGTCCCGCAATTACCTTCACGGTATAGCTACATGCTATCACATCCCACTTAAACCCGCACGCTTGGGCTGCATGTTCTGCCACATCGAAGGGACAAGTGAACGTGTCCCCGAACTTCAGCACATCTAGTTAGGCCTGGGGCTACCCATGTTGTCCCATCTACCCACGTCACATACTACGGGGCTTCATAGTAGCTGACGAAATGGTCTCCCTGACGTAATCCTACGTTCTGTACTCGGAACAAAGGATTTGAGGTTATTTTCTCAGGCATGATTGGGTAATAACATAAAGTCACGCTGTTCTGGTAGACGGCATTCGTGCCTCACCGGGTATACCGGTAGCAACCGCCTGACTTGGCACAGAGTCTGAGCTCGTTGGTAAATGCGCAGCGCCCTCAGAATGTCGATCAATTGCCCACGATGGGGGCTTTCCCTCAGCAATATTCTGCAGGTTCTTGTCAGGCTCGTTCCATTAACCAAGATGCGCACCTTACACGTATATTTAACGTCAGCAGGCTGCAGCTCGTGGGGGTGCCGCAGGGATCAGTGCTGGGGCCTTGGCTATTTACAATCTATATGAATGACCTAGGTGAAGAGACCGAGTGTAATGTTTCAAAACGTGGTAGGACAGTAAGCTGTGAGGAGAAGACAAAATGTCTGCAAAGGGATATAGATAGACTAAGTGAGTGGGTAGTAAGGTGGCAGATGGAGTATAATGTGGGGAAATCTGAGATTATTAACTTTGGTAGAAAGAATAGGAAAACAAAATATTTTTTAAATGGTGAGAATCATTTAAATACTGGTGTTCAGACAGATTTGAGTGTTCTTGTGCAAAAATACACAGACAGCTAGCATGCGGGTGCAGCAAGCAAGTAGGAAGGCAAATGGCATATTGTCCTTTATTACAAGTGGGTTGGAGTATATGAGTAAAGACGTCTTGGTAGAATTGTACAGGACCTTGGTGAGACCACACCTGGAGTATTGTGCAAAGTTTTGGTCTCCTTATTGAAGGAAGGATATACTTGACTTGGAGGCGGTACAATGTACGTTCTCTCGACTGATTCCTGGGATGAGAATGCTGTCTTACGTTAAGAGATTGTGTCGAATCCTCTAGGGTATTCTGTATGTTCTAGAGTTTAGAAAACTGAAAGGTGATATTGTTGAAACATACAGAATGCTTACAGGACATGACAGGTTGGCTGCAGGAAGGATATTTCCCCTGGCTGGAGAGTTTTCTTAGCAGACACCATAGCAACTAACTTAAAGGCTGAAGCTTATATTTTGCAGAACAAATGGTCTTCTGTGCATTGCATTACAACAACAACTTGTATTTATTTGCATGAATTATATTCAAAATAGCTCTGCACTTGCATTTTTAACCTAAGATCTAATTCATTTGTGGATACACGATTTCGTTGCCATTATTGATCAAAGGCATATGTAAAACCTGGACAATATTGAACCCTGTAATAGATTATGAACTGGAGGTGCCAAATCAGTTCATAACCAAAAACATGGCTCAAGTACCTCTCTAAAATAATGCATGTATATACATACATAATTCAATTAACCAACTTATCAGCATAAGCAATTGTCTAAAATACACAACAAGATTACAAAGGGTTAAACGGATTTCAGCTCTAAATCCAGAAAGGTGGGTGGAGCTGAGACAAACATACAGACACACTCTTTTCTAAAGACAGGCTTTCGAGCAAACAACAAATTCATCATCTCCCTAAATATTCACTTTAGTTAGTCTTGCGACAAATGCACATTTTCCATGCAAATTGGAATTTCAACATTCAAGCTTCTTTTAGTCAATTATATCCGATGTTTTTTTATTTTTTTCTGGACACAAACACTGACAACGTCAAGTGTCAGTTTCAACTTCCCCTTTAATCCCCGTTCCTTTAAAACCTTTTGAATTTGCAAAGACTTTTGCGTCACTAATAATTTTGTCAACCCATTTTTTCAGCCATCTTGGAGCAATGTTCATGCAGTTATTAGCAGAAAATGAGCCCCAATAAATGCTGTAGTCTTACAGACGCTGCAGTTTAGCAGCACTGAATCTTTGGCTGATATATGCCAGTACTTTTAAAAAACTATTAGGGTTTCTGCCTCTGCCACCCTTTCAGGCAGTGAGTTTCAAACCTCAAACACCCTCTGCGTGACAAGCGTCCCCTCAAATCCCAACTAAACCTCCTGCAACTGAGTTTGCATTGTTTCCCCCTGATTGTCAACCCGTTGAAACGACTTCTTGAGCAAGTCCCTGAAGTCCTGCCACATAAAGATGTGGAGGAAGGGGTTGATGCAGCTGTTGATGCAGGCCAGGCCGCGGCTGAATGGGACACCCACCATCAGCGCCATGAGCCAGTCTTCGTCGTGTGGGTGGAGCAGCAGGGCGAGGATAGAGCAGATGTTGTAGGGCGCCCAGCACAGGAGGAAGGCCAGGATGATGGCGGCCTTGAACCTGAAGGGCTTGCTGCTGCTGGGCGCCCAAGCGGTCCCGCCTCAGCCGCAGACCGATGATGGTGCAGCTGGCGGTGATCACCAGGAATGGGAGGAGGAACCCGATGAGGAAGTTGGTGAGAGTCAGTGCTCGGTACCGGGCATCATGCAGGCTCTTTGCCTGCTCCGGCACCGCCCGGTCATCATCCTCTCCATGGTCCGTCATGTTCAGTGCCAGCCCCTCGCCCTCTAGCGGGTACCCCGGGACACCAATTGTCGTAAGACGAACGATGGCGCACTCCCGATGGCAGCTGCTACCCGCATCCCCAGGCTGAGCAGGGTGACCAGCCACAGGCCGCAGTGGTTCTGGGACCAGATGGGCAGGACCACCGAAAAGCAGCGGTCCACGCTGATGGAGGCCAGCGTAAAGACGTTGGTGTGCAGACAGAGCACCACCGCCCCATTGCTGAGCTTGCAGAGCAGCCAACCGAAGGGCCAGTGGTTGTCCAGGGCGATGTCAGTGATGTAAAGAGGGAGCAGCAGAGAGACGGTGAAGTCTGCCATGGCAAGGCTCTGCAAACAGACGGTCTCTCATGTACCTACATTTTGCACATTACTGTGAGAAGATGTACAAATTCCAGCTAACAAGTTAGACACCACGTACATAAATATAGCACTTCGAGAAATCGTACAAAATCCACACAATTCTTTCTGCACCACAGTCAGAAAGTATATAAAACACATATTAAAATATATACAAATACATATTGTGGCTCCTTACCATTACGTAACCTCCTCCCATCATCTGATCAAAGTCCTTCTGCTGTGGCTGACATTTGCATGCCTGACCTGGCAATATCCATTCCGTCATTAGCAAACTGATATATGCTACCTGCACGGGTTAGAGGCAGAGTAAAGCTCCCGCTACACTGTCCCCATCAAACACTCCCAGGGCAGGTACAGCACGAGGTTAGATACAGAGTGAAGCTCCCTCTACACTGTCCCTATCAAACACTCCCAGGGCAGGAACAGCACGGGGCGAGACACAGGGTAAAGCCCCTTCTACACTGTGCCACCAGAAATAAACCCAGGGCAGGTGTTGTGTATCTGCAAAGCATGCACGCCCATGTTCCGCCACCAGGGAGCTCATCCCCTGAAGTCCCAAGAGATCCCAGCATCCCTTGGGAGCGTTGTACATAAGCCGGCACCTGAGGCCTGTTCCTCAATCTGGAGTGTCTTATTAAAGAATGAGGTCACTGTTACTTTAATCTCCCTGTGTGCAGCCTCATCTGTGTTCGGAACACAAAAACTGGCGACGAAAATACGAATCCAACGCAAAGATGCAGCAAACTGTGGGCATCCTGGAGAAGTTCTCGGAGGGTGAGGACTGAGAAGTCTATGTCGAACCCTAGACCAGTACTTTGTAGCCAACGTGCTGGACGGAGAAGGGAGCGCTGCAAAAATGAGAGCGGTCCTCCTCACAGTCTGCGGGGCACCGACCGACAGCCTCATGTTGAATCTTGTGGCTCCGGCAAAACCCACAGATAAGGCATATGAGGAGCTGTGTACACTGGTTCGTGAGCATTTAACCCAAGGGAGAGTGTGCTGATGGCGTGGTATCGGTTCTACAAGTGCCAGCGATCTGAAGGTCAGGAAGTGGCGAGCTACATCTCTGAGGTAAGGCAATATGCAAGATAATGTGAGTTTCAGGGCTACCTGGAGCAAATGCTCAGAAACATTTTTGTACTGGGCATTGTCCATGAGACCATCCCACGAAAATGTTTGACTGTAGAGACACCGACCCTAAGTAAGGCCATTTTGATAGCACAGGCGTTTATGTCCACCAGTGAAAACACCAAACAAATCTCTCAGCACCCAAGTGCTAGCAATGTTCATAAATTAATTGGAACTGTGTTTGCGAGCATAAATGTGCAGGGCAGAAACTACGAGTCTGCAACTGCTAGCAGGCCTCAGGTGACCCAGATGAATCAGAGTCCCCCAAAAAAGGATGAATGCAAGGCAATTCAGACCTTGTTGGCGTTGTGGAGGCTTCCATTCAGCCTATTCATGCCGTTTCAAAAGGTATGATTGAAAGAGCTGTGGAACAATGGGGCATCTCCAACGAGCTTGCAAACGAGCTGCAAGCTCTGCAAAACCTGCCAGCCACCACGTGGCAGCGGAAGATCTGTCCATTGTGGATCAAATCAATTTCGAGCCTCAGAGAGAGGAGGCGGATTTTGAAGTACACGGGGTGCACACATTTTCGACGAAATGTCCACCTGTAGTGCTAAATGTAAAATTGAATGGCTTGCCCGTCGCCATGGAACTGGACACTGGTGCTCGCCAATCCATCATGAGTAAAAAGATGTTTGAGAGATTGTGGTGCAACAAGGCATTCAGACCAGCCCTGAGCCCCATCCACACAAAACTGATAACGTATACCAAAGATCTTATCACTTGCTGGGCAGTGCCATGGTCAAGGCATAAACTGTCACTCTGGATTGTCCCGGACAATGGCCCCATACTGCTTGGAAGGAGCTGGCTGGCAAAATCCGCTGGAACTGGGATGACATCCGAGTGCTAGCACATGTCGATGAGGCCTCATTTACCCAGGTTCTGAACAAATTTCCTTGCCTTTTTGAGCCAGGCATTGGAAACTTTTGCGGGGCGAAGGTACAGATCCACTTGGTCCCAGAGGCACGACCCATTCACCACAAGGCGCGAGCGGTACCTCACATGATGAGGGAGACAGTGGAAATCGAGCTGCATAGGCTGCAATTCGAGGGCATCATCTCCCCAGTGAAATTCAGTGAGTGGGCCAGCCCGATTGTTCCAGTACTCAAAAGTGATGACATGGTCAGGATTTGCGGCAATTATAAAGTAACTATTAATAGTTTCTCGCTACAGGACCAATGCCCACTACCTAAGGCAGACGACCTATTTGTGACGCTGGCAGGAGGCAAGACATTCACCAAGCTCAACCTGACTTCGGCCTACATGACGTAGGAGCTGGGGTATTCTTCGAAGGGCCCTCACCTGCATCAACACGCACAAGGGACTGTTCATCCACAACAGATGCCAGTTTGGAATTCGGTCGGCTGCAGCGATCTTCCAGAGAAACATGGAGAGCCTACTCAAGGTGGTACCATACACGGTGATTTTTCAGGATGATATATTGGCCACAGGTCGGGACACTGCCGAGCACCTACAAAACCTGGAGGAGGTCCTCCAGCGACTGGATCGCGTAGGGCTGCGGCTGAAGAGGTTGAAATGCATCTTTATGGCAACAGAAGTGGAGTTTTGGGGGAGAAAGTTCGCGGCGGACGGCATTCGGCCCACAGACGCCAAGACAGAGGCTATCAGGAATGCGCCCAGGCCACAGAACGTCATGGAGTCGTTCCTGCGACTTCTCAACTATTTTGGTATCTTCCTACCGGCTTTAAGCACCTTTTTAGAGCCACAACATGTGTTATTGGGCAAAGCTGAGAACTGGTTATGGGGAAAAAAACAAGTAATTGCTTTTGAGAAAACCAGAAACATTTTATGCTCCAACAAGCTGCTTGTATTGTATAACCCATGTAAAAGACTTGTGCTAGCATGTGACGCATCGTTATACGGAGTCGGGTGTGTATTACAACAAGCTAATGTTGCGGGGAAGTTGAAACCTGTCGCCTGTGCTTCCGGGACCTTGTCTAAGGCCGAGAGGGCCTACAGCCTGATTGAGAAAGAGGCATTAGCATGTGTGTTCGGGGTAAAGAAAATGCATCAGTACCTGTTTGACCTCAAATTTGAACTGGAAACCGATCACAAGCCCCTCACATCCCTGTTCGTCAAAAACAAGGGGATAAATACTATTGCCTCAGCCCGCATACAAAGGAGGGCACTCGCGCTATCAGCATATAACTATGCCATCCTCCACAAGCCAGGCATCAACAACAGTGCGGATGCTCTCAGTTGGCTACCATTGCCAACCACAGGAGTCGAAATGGCGCAGCCTGCAAACTTGTTGATGGTGGCACAGCCCGCAGACTTGTTGATGGTCATGGAAGCGTTTGAAAATGATAAATCACCTGTCACGGTCTGCCAGGTTAGGACTTGGACCAGTCAAGATCCTCTGCTGTCCCTAGTAAAAAAAACTGTGCACTGCATGGGAGCTGGGTCAGCATCCCTGTTGAAATGCAAGAGGCAATCAAGCCGTTCCAGCGGCGAAAGGATGAGCTGTCCATTCAGGCAGCCTGCCTGCTGTGGGCGAGTGCTCCCAAAAAAGGGCAGGGAGACGTTCATCTCGGATCTACAGAGCACACACCCGGGTACAGCAATGATGAAAGCAAAAGCCAAATCCCACGTGTGGTGGCCTGGTATCGAATCTGACTTAGAGATTCCTGTGTACGGCAACGCAGTGTGTGTGCTCAGTTGAGCAAGGCGCCCAGAGAGGCACCACGAAGTTTGTGGTCCTGGCCCTCCAGACCATGGTCGAGGATCCATGTCAATTATGCGGGCCCATTCCTCGGTAAAATGTTCCTGGTGGTGGTGGATGCTTTTTCAAATTGGATTGAATGTTAAATAATGTCGTGAAGCACTGCCACAGCCACCATTAAAAGCTTGAGGGCCATGTTTGCCACCCACGGTCTGCCTGACCTACTGGTCAGTGACAACGGGCAAAGTATCACCAGCGCCGAATTTAAAGAATTCCTGACCTGCAATGGGATCAAACATGTCACCTTGGCCCCGTTTAAACCAGCCTCCAATGGGCAGACAGAGCAGGCAGTACAAACCATCAAACAGAGTCTTAAACGAGTCACAGTCGGCTAACTCCATGCCCGCCTGTCCCGAGTACTGCTCAGCCACCACACAAGACCCCACTCGCTCACAGGGGTGCCCCCGGCTGAGCAACTCATAAAAAGGAGACTTAAAACCTGACTCTCGCTGTCGCTGCATGATCAGGTAGAGAGCAGGCGGCAGCAACAAAATGTAAAGTATGGTCGCGCCACTGAGTCACGGGAACTTGATATGAATGACCCTGTGCATGTGCTAAACTATGGACAAGGTCCCAAGTGGATCGCAGGCATGGTGATAGCCAAAGGAGGGAATAGTGTGTTTTTATTCAAACTAGACAATGGACAAATTTGCAGAAAGCACCAGGACCAAATGAGGCTGAGGTTCACAGACTGCCCTGAACAACACACAGCAGACAACACCTTTTTAGAGCCCACAACACACACCAAAAGGATCAACGACAACATGCCGGACCGGAAATCGAACCCATCACGCCCAACAGCCCAGCAAGGCCAGGCTCACCTAGCAGCTCACCTAAACGGTGGCACAATTGAGGCAGAGTGGAGGACTTTTAAGGAGCTCTTTCATAGTGCTCAACAAAAATATAGTCCAATGAAAAAGAAGGGCGGTAAGAGAAGGGATAACCAGCCGTGGATAACCAAGGAAATAAAGGAGAGTATCAAATTAAAAACTAAGGTGGCCAAGGAAACTCGAAGATTGGGAAAATTTTAAACGCAATCAAAGAATGACTAAGAAAGCAATAAAGAAAGGAAAGATAGATTACGAAAGTAAACTTGCGCAAAACATAAAAACGGATAGTAAAAGCTTTTACCGCTATATAAAACGGAAAACAGTGACTAAAGTAAATGTTGGTCCATTAGAAGATGAGAAGGGGGATTTAATAATGGGAAATGTGGAAATGGCTGAGACCTTAAACAATTATTTTGCTTCGGTCTTCACAGTGGAAAACACAAAAACCATGCCAAAAATTGCTGGTCACGGGAATGTGGGAAGGGAGGACCTTGAGATAATCACTAGGGAGGTAGTGTTGGACAGGCTAATGGGACTCAAGATAGATAAGACCCCTGGTCCTGATGAAATGCATCCCAGGGTATTAAACGAGATGGCGGAAGTTATAGCAGATGCATTCGTTATAATCTACTAAAATTCTCTGAAAGGCGAATGGAAAGTTGGCCTTCATTGCGAGAGGGATGGAGTAAAAAAGCAGGGAGGTCCTGCTGCAACTGTACAGGGTATTGGTGAGGCCGCACCTGGAGTACTGCGTGCAGTTTTGGTCACCTTACTTAAGGAATGATATACTAGCTTTGGAGGGGGTACAGAGACGATTCACTGGGCTGATTCCGGAGATGAGGGGGTTACGTTATGATGATAGATTGAGTAGACTAGGTCTTTACTCGTTGGAGTTCAGAAGGATGAGGGGTGATCTTATAGAAACATTTAAAATAATGAAAGGGTTAGACAAGATAGAGGCAGAGAAATTGTTTCCACTGGTCGGGGAGACTAGAACGAGGGGTCACAGACTCAAAATACGGGGGAGCCAATTTAAAACCGAGTTGAAAAGGAATTTCCTCTCCCAGAGGGTTGAGAATCTGTGGAATTATCTGCCCAAGGAAGCAGTTGAGGCTAGCTCATTGAATGTATTCAAATCACAGATAGATAGATTTTTAACCAATAAGGGAATTAAGGGTTATGGGGAGCGGGCGGGGAAGTGGATCTGAGTCCACGGCCAGATCAGCCATGATCTTGTTGAATGGCGGAGCAGGCTCGAGGTTCTAGATGACCTAATCCTGTTCTGAATTCTTATGTTCTTATGTTTATTCAGGAATTGTGCAAACTTGCAAAAATAGATTATGGTTACTCAGTGAAACAAACGTGAAAAACTAAAGCAATGGATAAATCAAACAAGTGGTACAAAATGGATGAAATGTTCACACAAGGTCTCACCAATTTTTCTAATCTCGAGAAAAAAGATCGTTCTCCGAAGTGAAATTGAGTTTTAGTGACGAGGAAGCTTCCTTTTTAGTTGAATCATTTGTTGTCTTTTTTAAACAAATTTCAGAATGATTGTCCAGGAAGATTTCACCGCAATCTTCAGTTCTTCTGTGAATTTCCTGCATAAATACACGGGTTTCGAAAGCAACTCAAAAATGTTTACTTTGTGCCTGTCTCAGTGGCGATATATCCACGGTCTGTGTGGTCACCTCGGTAATAATTGATGCTTGCTAGTCTGGTAGTTACGAAACACACGGCATTTGTCAGCCACAAAAATATAAAACTGCCCGATATAGCAAAGAGTAAAATGATGGATTTCCTTCGGCTTTCCATCTCTGAAACGCTCTCGTTCTCACTCTTGTTGCCTCGGAGTCCTCTGCTCGATCTACTGATGTCTAAAATACGTCTGATTGTCAAATAATTTAACAAGGCAATTAAAGAAAAGTGAAGCCATACGCCCAGGCATTGTGAAACCAGATGTACACTAAATCTGCAGGTGATGAAATAAAAGCCACACTTGTCCGGCCGCCCCACTGCACCTCGTTAATTACGTACTGAGGATCAAATGCAAAGAAAATAGGGATGTTCTTTAAAAAGATTACAATTGTTAAAGTTGGTACAACCACGGCCGCATTTCTCACGGTGCAATACTTTATTTTAAACGTCTGGCAGCAGATAAACAAAAATCGGTCAAATGTGAAGGAGACGGTGAACCAAACAGACAATTCGAGGGTTACAGCAGTCACATATCGAATGAAATTACACGCGGGAGTGTGGGGCAGGAGGGAAACTGGGAAGCGATAATTGAAATAATCATACACTATTACGACAATGATCATGATCAGTAGATCTGCAGTTGCTATGGTCGCCATGTAGACAAAGATACACTTGGAAAGGCCGCAGTTTCCTCGGGAGGGAATCAGAATTGTCACCAAGTTCGCTGTCAGTAAAATGGAGCAGGGAAATAATGTTAGGCTGTCTGATTGAAATAGAAACACAGTTACCTGTTAAGACCATTTTACTCCAGTCAGGGCGATTATCAACACGGAGCAGTGTGAGAACAGGATTTGGACTGGAGCCATTATCTGGGCAAACGACCCACACATTTTAATGAGCTGCTGCAGTGCTCACTCTGCCTGGGGTGGCAAGACGGTCTGGAAATCCTGCTGTTCGAGCTTCAGGGAACACAGTCACTGAAATAAAGTTATTGGTTTAAAGGACACGCAGAAAGTGCAGACACACAGTTCTGACATGTTTCCTGTCACTTCCAATAGTGTAAGTCAGCCAACTAGAAAATTGGTCACATTATCCTGTAGGGTTATGGTTAACAACCGATTAACAACACACATGTTACAATGACACACCGGGGATATTGACGGCTGCGAGAATCGGGTAGAAAATATCTTTGATCAGTAGAATTGCTGGTCGCCCCATCTCCTGTGAGAATGGAGCGTTTCTTTCGGAGCTGAAAGACACTGACTGAAGCACGGCTCAGGCAATGGAATAGAACCGATATTTATCCACGCGTCAATTACCCAGGGAGTAAATTGGATGAAATCGTCATTATCATTAGTGCAGACATTGAACAAATAAACTCGATAGGTTGGATTTTTATCTGGTACGTCAGATTAATACACAAGAACATTGAATAGTAAGATCTGTGTACACGATCAGTTTCTTGGTAAATTAAATCTGTTTGATACAAAAGAAACTTTTAAAGCATGCCCACTTGCGCTAGTGTGCTGTCAGAAATTATCTCACTTTGAAGAATCTTCACAGACCAGTGCAAGTGGTGGAATCTTACAATTTCCAACGGACCATGAGCAGTATTGTGTTTGTGTTTCCCACATATACTCCCACCCCACACACACACTCCCTCCCGCAAATACACACCCCCCATACACAAACACACCCCCCCACACATACACACTCCCCCCCATACACATACACACTCCCCCCACACACACACACACCCCCCCCACACACACACATTACCCCCACACACATATACACACTCCCCCCACACACACACACTGCCCCCCCACACACAAACACTCCCCCGCACATACACACACTCCCCCCCACACACACACATACACTCCCCCCCACACAGAAACACACTCCCCCCACACACACACACACACTCACCACCAGCACATACACACTCCCCCCAACACACACACACTCCCCCCCTACACACACACTCACACACCCTCCCACACAGACACACACACACCCACACACACACACTCCCCCCCCACACACTCACACTCCCGCCCACACACACACACTCACACTACCCCCCACACACACACAAACTCCCCTCCCCACTCACACACACACTCCCCACACCCCCACACACAAACACTTCCCCCCCCCCCCCACACACACACACACTCCCCCCACACGCACACACACACACCCCCACCATACACAGACACTCACCCCACACACAGACATACAATCCCCCCACACACACACTCGCCCCCACACATTCACACTCCCACCCCCACACACACACACACATTCTCCCCCCACAAACACACACACGCACTTCCCCCCACACACACACACACTCCCCCCCACACGCACACATACACCCGCCACATACACACACTTCCCCCCCACACATTCACATTCCCTCCCACACACACACACCCCCACACAAACACACTCAGACTACCCCCACATACACACACAAACTCCACTCCCCACTTGCGCACACACTCCCCACACACCCACACCCACACACTCCGCCCCACACACACACACTCCCCACCCCTCCACACACACACACTCCACCCCCACACAAACACACTCTCCGCACAAACACACACACACTCCCCCACCACACACAGACACTCACCCCACAAAGAGACATACAATTACCCCACACACACACACTCTCCCCAACACACACACACTCCCCCCCACACACACACACTCCCCCTCCACACACACACACGCACTCTCCCCCCACACACACACTCCCCCCCCCACACAAACGCACTCCCAGCACACACACACTCCCCCCCCACACACACACACACTCCCATCCAAAAACACACTCCCGTCCCACACACACACTCCCCCCCCCACACACACACTCCCCCCACACACAAACTCCCCCCCCACACACACACAACCCCCCCCACACACACACTCTTCCCCCACACACACACTCCCCCCCACACACACACTCCCCCCGCACACACACACACACACACTCCCCCCCTACACACACACACATACACTCCCCTCCCCACACACACACTCTCCCCCCACACACACACAATCCCCCCCACACACACAAATCGCCCCCCCACACACACACACTCACCACACACACACTCCCACCTACACAAACACACACACACACCCACACACAAACACGCACACTCCCCCCCACCATTCACACACACTCCCCCTCACACACACTCACACTCCCCCCCCACACACACACACTCCCCCCCCACACACACACACATGCACTCGTACCGCAAACACACACTCCCTCTCCCTAGACATACCCTCCCCCCCACACAGTCACAGTACCCCTCCCACACACACACACTCCCCCCCACACACATACTCCCACCCATACACTCACACACAGACTACCCACACATAAACAACACACACACACTCCCCCCCGACACACACGAACTCTCCCCCACACACACACACTCCGCCCTCACACACACGCACACACACACTCCCCCCCCACACACACACACTCTCCCCACACACACACACACAGACTACCCACACATAAACAACACACAGACACTCCCCCCCCGACACACACGAACTCTCCCCCACACACACACACTCCGCCCTCACACACACGCACACACACACTCCCCCCCCACACACACACACTCTCCCCACACACACACACACTCCCCCCACACAGACAAACTCCCCCCCACACATACACACGCCCCCCACACACATACACTCCCCCACACACGCACACACTCTCCCACACACAGATACAAACTCCTCCCAAACACACACACACACAAACTCCCCCCACACAGACACACTCCCCCACCCACGCACACACTCCCCCCACAGACACACACTCCCGCCCACACGCACACACACTCCCCCCCCCCACACACACGCACTCCCATCCCCACACACACACCCTCGCCCCCCACACACACACTCCCCCCCCACACACACACTCCCCCACCCCCACACACACACACTCCCCCCCACACAAACACACATCCCCCACATACACACACTCCCCCCCACACACACACACACATTCCCCCCACACACACACACAGACACACTTCCCCCTCACACACACCCCACACACACATACACTACTCCCCACACACACACACTCCCCCCCACACACACACTCACTCCCCCCGTCACACACACACACACACCCCCCACACACAGACATACACCCCCCCACACACTCTCACTGCCCCCCACACACACACACACTCCCCCCACACACACATACTCCCCCCCCACACACACACACTCTCCCCTCTCACACACACACTCCCCCCCCACATACGCACTCCCCCCCACACACACACACTCTCTCCCACACACACACTCCCCCCCCCACACACACACACACTCCCTCCCCACTCACACACACTTCCCCCCACACACACACTCACTCCCCCCCCACACACACCCTCCCCCCCCACACACACACTCCCACACCCCCCCCCACAAACACACTCTCTCCCCACACACAGACACACACACACATACACGCACACACATCGCACCCCCCCACCCAACCACACACTCCACCTGCCACCCCTCCATTGATGGTATTGGTAGAGTGAGGGCTTTGTCGGGCCATGAGTTTACAGCCTGTGAAGGAATACAATTCTGTTGCTGCTGATGGTCCACAGCGCCTTTTGAGTTGCTAGATCTGTTCTGAATCTATCCCATTTAGTGCCACACAGCACGATGGAGGCTGTCCTCAGTGTGAAGATGGGACTTTGTCTCCACAATGACTGTAAGGTGATCAGTGCTACCAATCCTGTTATGGGCAGATGCATTGGTTAGGATGACGTCAAGTAGGTTTCTCCCTCGTGTTGGTTCTCTCACCACTTGCTACAGGCCCAGTCTGACGGCTATGTCCTTCAGGACTCGGCCAGCTCGGTCAGTAGCGGTGATACCGAGCCTGTCTTCGTGATGGACATTGAAGTCCCCCACCCAGAGTACGTTCTGTGTCCTTGCTACCCTCAGTGCTTCTTCCAAGTGGTGTTCAACATGGAGGAGTACTGATTCATAGAACCATAGAAACATAGAAAATAGGTGCAGGAGTAAGCCATTCAGTTGATCATTCCCTTAGTACCCCTTTCCTGCTTTCTCTCCAAAGCCCTTGATCCCTTTAGCCATAAGGATCATATCTAACTCCCTCTTGAATATATCCAATGAACTGGCATCAACAACTCTCTGCAGCAGGGAATTCCACAGGTTAACAACTCTCTGAGTGAAGAAGTTTCTCCTCATCTCAGTTCTAAATGGCTTACCCCTTATCCTTAGACTGTGTCCCCTGGCTCTGGACTTCCCAACATCGGGAACATTCTTCCCACATCTAACTTGTCCAGTTCCGTCAGAATCTTATATGTTTCAATGAGATCCCCTCTCATCCTTCTAAACTCCAATGTATAAAGGCCCAGTTGATCCAATCTCTCCTCATATGTCGGTCCCACCATCCTGGAAATCAGCCTGGTGAACCTTCGCTGCACTCCCTCAATAGCAAGTACGTCCTTCCTCAGATTATGAGACCAAAACTAAACACAATATTCCAGATGAGGCCTCATCAAGTCCCTGTACAATTGCAGTAAGACTTCCCTGCTCCTATATTCAAATCCTCTAGCTATGAAAGCCAACATACCATTTGCCTTCTTCACCGCCTGCTGTACCTGCATGCCAAATTACAATGACTGATGAACCATGACACCCAGGTCTCGTTGCACCTCCCATTTTCATAATCTGCCGCCATTCAGGTAATATTTTGCCTTCTTTTTTGCCAGCAAAGTGGATAACCTCACATGTATCCACATTATACTTCATTAGCCATGCATTTGCCCACTCACCGAACCTGTCCAAGTCACCCTGCAGCCTCTTCGCATCCTCCTTACAGCTCACACCGCCACCCAGTTAAGTGTCATCTGCAAACTTGGAGATATTACACTCAATTCCTTCATCTAAATGATTGATGTATATTGTAAATAGCTGGGATCCCAGCACTGAGCCCTGCGGCACCCCACTAGTCACTGCCTGCCATTCTGAAATGGACCCGTTTATCCCAACTCTGTGCTTCCTGTCTGCCAACCAGTCTCTATCCACGTCAGTACATTACCCCGAATACCATGTGCTTTGATTTTGCAAACCAATCTCTTCTGTGGGACCTTGTCAAAAGACTTTTGAAAGTCCAAATACACCACATCAACTGGTTCTCCCTTGTCCACTCTGCTAGTTACCTCCTCAAAAAATTCCAGAAGATTTGTCAAGCAAGATTTCGCTTTCAAAAATCCATGCTGACTTGGACCGATCCTGTCACTGCTTTCCAAATGCGCTGCTATTTCATCCTTAATAATTGATTCCAACATTTTCCCCACTACTGATGTCAGGCTAACCGATCTATAATTACCCGTTTTCTCTCTCCCTCCTTTTTAAAAAGAGGTATTACATTAGCTACCCTCCAGTCCACAGGAGCTGATCCAGAATCGATAGACTGTTGGAAAATGATCACCAATGCTTCCACTATTTCTCGGGCCACTTCCGTAATTACTCTGGGATGCAGACTATCAGGCCCCGGGGATTTATCGGCCTTCAATCCCATCAATTTCCCGAAGACAATTTCCCGCATAATAAGGATATCCTTCAGTTCCTCCTTCTCACTAGACCCTCGGTCCCCTGGTACATTCGGCAGGTTATTTGTGTCTTCCTTCTTGAAGACAGAACCAAAGTATTTGCTGAGGGAGGACAGCCAGTGGTAATCAGCAGGTGGATTCCTTGCCCATGCTTGACCTGAAGCTATGAGACTTCCTGGGGTCCGGAGTCAATGTTGAGGACTCCCAGGGCCACTCCCTCCCTTCCGACTGTATACCACTGTGCTGTCACCACTATCCTGCCGGTGGGACAGGACATACCCAGGGATGGTGATGAAGGAGACAACTTTCAGGCCCACCTAGCTTTGTATCATCAGATCCCCTCATTCAAATCATTGATATAGATTGTCCGAATGCCAGACACGAGACTCCCAAAGCAAGCGCTCTACTCGGAGCTCCTTCACGGCAAACGATCCAAAGGTGGGCAGAGGAAACGTTACAGGGACCACCCTCAAAGCCTCCATGATAAAGTGCAACATCCCCACCGACACCTGGGAGTCCCTGGCCAAAGACCAGTCCGCAGAAGTGGAGGAACTGCATTCGGGAGGGTGCTGAGCACCTCGAGTCTCGTTGCTGCGAGCGTGCAGAAACCAAGCGCAGGCAGCGGAAGGATTCGTGCGGCAAACGAGTCCAACCCTCCCCTTCCCTCAGCGACTGTCTGCCCCACCTGTGACAGGGACTGTGGCTCTCATATTGCACTGTTCAGCCACTTAAGGACTCATTTTATGAGTGGAATCAAGTCTTCCTTGATTCCGAGTGACTGCCTATGATGATAGATTGTAAATAGCTGGGGCTCTAGCACTGAACCTTGCGATACCCCACTAGTTACAGTCTTGGAAATATATCGGCCGTTCCTTCATCGTCGCTGGGTCATAATCCTGGAACTCACTCCTTAAAAGCACTGTGGGAGCACCTTCACCACACGGACTGCAGCGGTTCAAGAAGGTGGCTCATCGTCACCTTCTCAACGGGTGATTAGGGATGGGCAATAAATGCCGGCCTTGACGTTCACAGCCCATAACAAAAGGTCTTTCTGTTCCTGCAATCCCTTTAAAATTGCAGCATTTCGTTTATCTATCTCCTCGTTCTTCCGACCAAAGCCCCTCCCCTCACACTTGCACCATTTACGTCAATAAGTGTCTCTGAAAATCGTCATCCTCGCCCCGTTTCTCCATCATCCTTAACTTTCCCTTTGCTTCAAATCCGTCGCAATCCAGAACAACCAAACACTGGTCCTCGTGATACGGGTGAGGGACACACCATATCCACATATTCTAGCCAGGGGGCCAGGCTCCGGACCCGAGGGTGAATCCTGTGCCTGGTGAGACAAGAAACTCGCATGAGGTTAAATAACGGGAAGAGGTTGCACAAGACTGGCGCTTGTGTCCCTGCTGGATTACAAGGTTGAGTGGCGATATGATCAAGGTGTTTCAGACAATTGACGATTTTGACAGGGGATAGAGAGAGAAACTATTTCGACTGGTATGGGGGAGGGAGTCCAGAACAAGGGGGCGTAACCTTAAAATTAGATTTCAGGCGGTCATAGAACCAGAGAAAGTTACGGCACGGAAGGAGACCATTCGGGCCCATCGTGTCTGCGCCGGACGACCAAGAGCTACCCAGCCTAATCCCACTGTCCCGCTCTCGGTCCGTAGCCCTGCAGGTTATGGCACTTCAAGTGCACATCCAGGTACTGTTTAAATGTGGTGATGGTTTCTGCCTCGACCACCCTTTCAGGCAGTGAGTTCCACCCTAGAGCCCCACTGCCCTTTGGGTGACGACATTTCCCATCAAATCCCCTCGAAAACTCCCCCACCAATTATTTTCAATCTCTGCCCCCTGGTTGTTGACCCCTCTGCCAATGGGAAACAGGTCCGTCCTATCTTGCTACAGTTATACAGGGTATTGATGAGGCCACAGCTGGAATACTGCGTGCAGTTTTGGTTTCCAGATTTACGAAAGGATATACTTGCTTTGGAGGCAGTTCAGCGGAGGTTCACTCGGTTGATCCCAGGAATGAGGGGGTTAACTTATGAGGAAAGGTTGAATAGGTTGAGCCTCTACTCATTGGAATTCAGAATAATGAGAGGTGATCTTATCGAAACGTGTACGATTATGAAGGGGCTTGACAAGGTGGATGCAGAGAGGATGTTTCCACTGATGGGGGAGACTAGAACTAGTGGGCATGATAGAATAAGGGGCCGCCCATTTAAAACTGAGATGAGAAGGAATTTCTTCTCTCAGAGGGTTGTAAATCTATGGAATTCGCTGCCTCAGAGAGCTGTGGAAGCTGGGTCATTGAATAAATTTAAGGCAGAGAGAGACAGTTTCTTAACCGATAAGCGTATAAGGGGTTAGGGGGAGCGGGCTGGGAAGTGCACCTGAGTCCATGATCAGATCAGCCATGATCGTATTAAATGGTGGAGCAGGCTCGAGGGGCCGAATGGCCGACTCCTGCTCCTATTTCTTATGTTCTTATGTTATCCCCTCGATAAACACGGCGTCTGAGTAGTACATAGCAACATCCCATAAACAGCAACTGAAATAGGTAAGTGGTGAACCTGGCCATTTTGCTGTTGGTTGAGGGAGAAATGTTGCCGTGGACACCAGGAAAGAGAGATTCCCATTATCAGAGATGCTCTCACAGCCTGGGGGTCATGCCAAAGCCCTTGACAGCCAATCAGCTACTTTGGAAGAGTAGTCACTGCTGTATTGTGGGAAACGCAGGACTCAAATTCGGCTCTGCCTGTTGGCATTGAGATAATGGCCAGATAATCTGTGATTTAGTGATGCTGGTTGGGGAAAACAGATTGGACCCAGGGAGAAATTCCTGGTCTTCATCCAAAAGTGCTGCAGTTACTTCTACATCAATCTGAGCGGGCAGATGAGACATTGATTTTAGCGTCTCTTCTGAAAGACGGCCCCTCCGACAGTGCGGGGCTCTCTCAGTACTGCCCCTCCGACAGTGCAGCACTCCCTCAATACTGCTCCTCCGACAGTGCGGCACTCCCTCAGTACTGCCCCTCCGACAGTGTAGCACTCCCTCAGTACAGCCCCTCCGACATTGCAGCACTCCCTCAGTACTGCCCCTCCGACAGTGTGGCATTCCCTCAGCACTGCACGTCCAACAGTACGGCACTCCCTCAGCACTGCCCCTCCCTCAGTACTGCCCCTCCGACACTGCAACGCGACCGCAGTACTGCCCCTCCGACAGTGTGGTGCTCCCTCAGTACTGCCCCTCCGACAGTGTGGCGCTCCCTCAGTACTGCCCCTCCAACAGTGCAGCACTCCCTCAGTACTGCCCCTCCGGCAGTGCTTCACTCCCTCATTACTGCCCCTCCGACAATGCAGCAATCCCTCAGTACTGCCCCTCCGACAGTGTGCCATTTCCTCAGCACTGTCCCTTCGACAGAACGGCACTCCCTCAGCACTGCCCCTCCCTCAGTACTTCCCCTACGACAGAGCAACACTACCTCAGTGCTGCCCCTCCGACAGTGCGGCGCTCCCTCAGTACTGCCCCTCCGACAGTGCGGCGTTCCCTCATTACTGCCCCTCCGACAGTGCGGCGCTCCATCAGTAGTGCCTCTCTGACAGTCCAGCGTTCCCTCAGTACAGCCCCTCTGACAGTGCGGCGCTCCCTCAGTACCTCCCCTCCAACAGTGCAGCATCCCCTCAGTACTGCCCCTCCTACAGTGCGGCACTCCCTCAGTATTGCCCCTCCGACATTGCAGCACTCCCTCAGTACTGCCCCTCCGACAGTGCGGCACTCCCTCAGTACTACCCCTCCGAAAGTGCGGCACACCCTCTGTACTGCCGCCTCCGACAGTGCGGCACTCCCTCAGTACTGCGCCTCTGACAGTGCTGCGTTCCCGAAGTACAGCCCCTCCGACAGTGCGGTGCTCCCTCCGTACCGCCTCGCCTCTCCAACAGTGCGGCGCTCCCTCGGTACTGCCTGTCTGACAGTACGGCACTCCCTCAATAAAGCCCCTCCGATAGTGCGGCGCTCCCTCAGTACTGCCCCTCCGACAGTGCGGCACTCCCTTGTACCGCCCCTCCGACAGTGCGGCACTCCGTCAGTACTGCCCCTCTGACAGTGCGGCGCTCCCTCAGTACTGCCCCTCCAACAGTGCGGCACTCCCTCAGTACTGCCCCTCCGACAGCGCGGCGCTCCCTCAGTACTGCCCCTCCGACAGTGCGGCACTCCCTCATTACGCAGGTACAGCTAGTAATCTGGATGGCAAATGGAATGTTGGCCTTTATTGCAAGGGGGATAGAGTATAAAAGCAGGGAAATCAAGCTGCTACTGTACAGGGTATGGTTGAGGCCACACCTGGAGTACTGCATACCGTATTGGTCAGCGTATTTAAGGAAGGATATACTTGCATTGGAGGCAGTTCAGAGAAGTTTCTCTAGATTTTTTCTGGAGAAGAAGTGGTTGACTGATGCAGATGGGTTGACCAGGATGGGCTTTTACTCATTGGAATTCAGAAGAATGCGAGGTGATCTTATTGAAACATATGATATAATAAGTGGGCTCAATAAGTTGGATGCAGAGCGGATATTTCCACAGAATAGGATAAACTAAAACTAGGGGACATAGTCTCAGAATAAGGGGCCGCCCATTTAAAACTGAGATGAGGAGGAATTTCTTCTATCAGAGGGTTTTAAATCTATCCACCGAAGGAGATAATTCAGCAGGGGACCAAAAATATCTTCAAAGAGGTAGGTTTTAGGGACCGTCTTAAATAAGGAATGAGAAAGGCAAAGAGGTTTATGAAGGGAGTTCCAGAGCTTGGGGCCCAGGCAGCTGAAGGCACGGCCACAGATGGTTGAGTGATTATAATCAGCGGGTGCGCACAAAGACAAAAGGAGGAGAGCAAAGATCTCAGAGGCGTGTTGGGGTTGGAGGGATTACAAAGATAGGGATAGGTGTAGGGGCTGGAGGAGGTTATCAAGATAGCGAGGGGTGTAGGACTGGAGGAAATTAGAGAGATAGGGAGGGGTGTCGGTGCTGGAGGAGGTTACAGAGATAGGGATGGTTTTCTAGACTAATATGTCAAGGAGCCAACGAGAGGGCAGGCTATCCTAGACTGGGTGATGTGTAATGAGAAAGGACTAATTAGCAATCTTATTGTGCGAGGCACCTTGGTGAAGAGTGAACATAATCTGGTAGTCTTCTTTATTAAGATGGAGAGTGGCACAGTTAATTCAGAGACTAGTGTCCTGAACTTAAGGAAAGGTAACTTTGACGGTATGAGACGTGAATTGGCTAGAATAGACTGGCGAGTGATACTTAAAGGGTTGACGGTGGATAGGCAATGCCAAACATTTAAAGATCACATGGATGAACTTCAACAATTGTACATCACTGTCTGGAGTAAAAATAAAACAGGGAAGGTGGCTGAACCGTGGCTAACAAGGGAAATTAATGGTAGTGTTAAATCCAAGGAAGAGGCATATAAATTGGCATAAAAAGCAGCAAACCTTGGAGAATTTTATAATACAGCAGAGTAAGACAAAGGGTTTAATTAGGAGGGTGAAAATGGAGTATGATAGGAAGCTTGCCGGGAACATAAAAACGGACTGCAAAAGCTTGTACAGATATGAAGACAAACGTAGGTCCCTTGCAGTCAGATTCAGGTGAATTCATAATGGGAAACAATGAAATGATGGACCAGTAAAACACATACTTTGGTTCTGTCTTCACGAAGGAAGACACAAATAACCTTTCGGAAATATTAATGGACCGAGGGTCTCGTGAGAAGGAGGAACTGAAGTAAATCATTATTAGGTGGGAAATTGTGTTTGGGAAATTGATGGGATTGAAAGCCGATAAATCCCCAGGGCCTGATAGTCTGCATCCCAGAGTACTTAAGGAAGTAGCCCCATAAATAGTGGATGCATTGGTGATCATTTTCCAACAGTCTATCGACGATGGATTGGTTCCTATTGACTGGAGGGTAGCTAATGTAACAACACATTTTAAGAAGGGAGGGAGAGAGAAGACGGGTAATTATAGACCGGTTAGCCTGACATCAATAGTGTGGAAATTGTTGGAATCAATTATAAAAATGAAATAGCAGGACATTTGGAAAGCAGTGATGGGATTGGACAAAGTCAGCATGGATTTAAGAAAGGGAAATTCTGCTTCACAAAACTTCTAGAATTGTTTGAGGATGTAACTAGCAGAGTGGACAAGGGAGAACCAGTGGATGTGATGTACTTGGACTTTCACAAGGCTTTTGACAAGGTCCCACACAAGAGATTGGCATGCAAAATTAAAGCATATGGTATTGGGGGTGATGTACTGACGTGGATAGAGAACTGCTTGGCAGACAGGAAGCAGAGAGTCGGGATAAACGGGTCCATTTCAGAATGGCAGGCAGTGACTCGTGGAGTGCCTCAGGGCTCAGTGCTGGGACCCCAGCTACTTACTATGTACATTAATTATTTGGATGAGGGAATTGAGTGTAATATCACCATGTTTGCAGATGACACTAAGCTGGGGGCAGTGTCAGCTGTGAGGAGAACCCTAAAAGGCTGCAGGGTGACTTGGACAGGTTTGGTGAGTGGGCAAACGAGTGGCAGATGCAGTATAATGTGATAAATGTGAGGTTATCCACTTTGGTGGCAAAAACACGAGGGCAAAATATTATCTGAATGGCGGCAGATTAGGAAAAGGGGAGGTGCAATGCGCCTTTGGTGTCACGGTACATCAGTCTTTAAAAGTTGATATGCAGGTACAACAGGCAGTGAAGAAGGCAAATGGTATCTTGGCCTTTATAGCTAAGGGATTTGAGTATAGGAGCAGGGAAGTCTTAGTGCAGTTGTACTGGGCCTCAGTGAGGCCTCACCTGGAATATTGTGTTAAATTTTGTTCTGCTAATCTGAGGAAGGACTTTTTGCTCTTGAGGCAGTGCACCAGACTGATTCCTGGGATGGCAGGACTGACATATGAGGAGAGGCTGGATCGACTGGGCCTGTATTCACTGGATTTTAGAAGAATGAGAGGGCATCTCATAGAAACATGTGAAATTCTGATGGGACTGGGCAGGTTAGATGCAGGAAGAATGTTCCCGATGTTGGGGAAGTCCAGAACCAGGGGACATCGTGCAAGGATAAAGGGTCAGCTATATAGGACTGCGATGAGGAGAAACTTCTTCACTCAGAGAGTTGTCCAACTGTGGAATTCCTTACAGCAGAGAGTTGTTGATGCCAGTTCATTGGATATATTCAAGAGGGAGTTAGATATGGCCCTTATGGATAAAGGGATCAAGGGGTATGGAGAGCAAGCAGGAAAGGGGTACTGAGGTGAATGATCAACCATGATCTTATTGAAGGTGGTGCAGGCATGAAGGACCGAATGGCCTACTCCTGCTCCTATTTTCTATGTTTCTATGTTTCTATAAGTTTGACTGTTGTGGCGAGTTGAGGCTGACACAGACTCGAAAGAGGTTACAGCTATATTTTGCAGAGACTGGAAGATGCCTCGACATTTTCAACTTGTATCTTTATTCATTTCTAAGCAATATCCAATATATGCTGTGTACGTAAAATTGCATCTGAATACTATCTAAATTTAGGTATTTAATTGGCTGTTCCAGTTAGATCTCCGGTCTATCATAATGCTCCAGGATGTTGTCGGTTGGGGAATCGGTGATGGGAATGACATTGTATGTCAAAGGGTTGGCGGGGCAGGTGGGAGGGGGGGCGAGGTGGGGGTGGTGGAGCTGTTCAAATCTCTTTTTTTGGAAATTGTCATTGCCAGATACTGCTATGGTGCAAATTTAACTTGCCACTTATCACATCAATCCTGAATGTCGTCGAGGGCTTGCTGCATGCAGGCATGGATGGCTTCATTTTCTGAGGATTTGCAAATGGATCTCAACACTTTAATCATCAGGAAACATCCCCACTTCTGACCATATTTTGAAGAGAAGGTCTTTGATGAAGCAGCTTTAGATGGATGGGCCCAGGACACTGCCCTGAGGAACTCCTGAAACGATGTACTGAGGCTGAGATGTTTTACCTCCTGCAATCACAATCATCTTCCTTTCTGTTGGTATGACTCCAGCCGGTGCAGATGTTTTCCCCTGATTCACATTGATTTTAGTCCTACTAATGTTACGTGATGCACTTGATGACAAGGGAAGTCAATCTGACCTCATCTCTGGACTCAGCTATTTTTGTCCATGTTTGAAACAAGGCTGTAATAGTGTGTGGAGACAAATTACCTTTGCAGAGTTCAAAGTGAGCATCGGTGAGCAAAGGCCCCTCGATGGCACTGTCGAATACACCTTCCATCAATTTGTTGAAGATTGAGATGTTTGGATTGGTTGTTTGGATTGTTTTTTCCTGCTTTTTGTGGACAGGACATACCTGGGCAGATTTCTACATTGTCGGCTGATGTCAGCATTGTAGCTGTACTGGAACAGCTTGGTTAGAGGCGGGCTAGTTTTGCAGAACGGGTCTTCAGCACTAGAACTGGATTTTGTCGAGCCCAATAGCATTTGCTCTATCCAGTGTGCTCTGTCATTTCTTGATATCACATGGAATGAATCGAATTGGCTAAAGACTGGCTTCTCTTATTATGGTGACCTCCAGATGTGACTGATATGGTTCATCCACAAGGCACTTTTGACTGAAGATGTTTGCTTCCGTCTTGTCCCTTGCGCTCATGTGCTGGGCTCTGCCATCATTGAGGATAAAATGTCGATTGAACTTTTGTGCTTCAAATTGCAGTAAGTATAGATTCAAATATTACAGCACCCTCTATAAGGCATCGCAGAACTCTGTGAACAGAACAACCAACTGTGTATCTCATTAACATATCCCATTGAGGGATTGAAGATTGAACAGCACAGATTCTAAAACAGGAAGTGTAAGTTAGAAAAGTGTCAAATCAGTGATTGAAAGCGAAATAAAGAAATGGAAAAAATATTGAGAGGGAGAACATCGAGCCTCAAAGAACGATACATTAATATTTTTTAATGTTTGTTTTAAAAATAATCTCCATCAACAACTAAAATCTGAAAGTTTGTGACTCCACTTTCAACAATGTTAATTATCAGTGTCAGAGAGGTTGTTAATGTTAATTATCAGTGTCAGAGAGGTTGTTAATGTTAATTATCAGTGTCAGAGAGGTTGTTAATGTTAATTACCAGTGCCAGAGAGGTTGTTAATGGTAATTATCAGTGCCAGAGAGGTTGTTAATGTTAATTATCAGTGTCAGAGAGGTTGTTAATGTTAATTATCAGTGCCAGAGAGGTTGTTAATGTTAATTATCAGTGCCAGAGAGGTTGTTAATGTTAATTATCAGTGCCAGAGAGGTTGTTAATGTTAATTATCAGTGCCAGAGAGGTTGTTAATGTTAATTATCAGTGCCAGAGAGGTTGTTAATGTTAATTATCAGTACCAGAGAGGTAGTTAATGTCAATTATCAGTGCCAGAGAGGTTGTTAATGTTAATTATCAGTGCCAGAGAGGTTGTTAATGTTAATTATCAGTGCCAGAGAGGTTGTTAATGTTAATTATCAGTGTCAGAGAGGTTGTTAATGTTAATTATCAGTGCCAGAGAGGTAGTTAATGTCAATTATCATTGCCAGAGAGGTTGTTAATGTTAATTATCAGTGCCAGAGAGGTTGTTAATGTTAATTATCAGTGCCAGAGAGGTAGTTAATGTTAATTATCAGTGCCAGAGAGGTTGTTTTGCTGTAATTACATTTAACACGCTTTTAAAATTGTCACTTAGACTGATGTGGACAATCCCTAAATCTGATATGGATAATCACTCGATTTATGCTGCGAGATATGTCAATGAGAAACATTACAGAAGAACTTTATGTTGAGAACTGTGAATTGATGCATTGTGAAGAAAGAGCGAGGAGAATCGATATAAACTAAAAAATCCAATTTTAAAATGGGTGCCAGAACCGAGTAACCTGTGGCTTAAGAGACTCAAATCATTGATGGTGGCAGGACGAGCTGATATAGCTGGTCAAAAACATATGGAAAATGTGATTTGTAAATAGAGAGACAGCATACAAAAGCACTTAGGTTATGCTAAATCTTTGTAAATCATTGATTCGGGCTCAACTGAAGGTTTTTGTCCAAATCAGGATGCCACAAATGAGGAAGGATATCAACCCAGAGAAGCGTTTCGAGTATGTTAGCAGTGAGGAGGGATTTTATTTACGTGGATAGTCTATAGAAGCTGGGATTATTCTCCTCAGAGCAGGGAAGCATAAAGGGAGATTAATTAGAGGTGTTAAAAGTTATGAGTGATTTTATTAAAATAAATTCGGAGGAGGTATCTCCATGACAGACAGATCGGTGACCAGAGGACAAAGATTGATGTAATTTGCAGAAGTGCAGGAGGGTAGATCAGGGGAATGTGTTTACATCGCGAGTTGTTATGAGCTGGTATACACTGCCGCAAAGGGTGCTGGAAGTATATGTAATAGCACCCTTCAAGAGGGAAGTGAATATAAAATTCATACAGAAATCTTTGAAGGTCTATGAGGAAAGAGCAGGGATGTGAGTGTAACTGGATAGCTCTGTCAGAAAGTCAGCACAGACACGGTGGCCGAATGGCCTCTTTCTGTGCCGTATCATTGTGTGACTCTGCAATTCAGTAAGAAGACTATTTTGGTGCCGTGGCATCTAAATCTAGTTCCTCAATGACGTCACTTTTTCTATCGAACAACACGTGAAGATAAAAGCATTACCTGAAAAAACAGCTGATAAATAAAGAGAATATAGCTAAATATGCGACCCGTCACAGGTGAGAAAAATCAGCCTGCAATACAACAGATACCAGGTCTGATTCATTTGTTTTTCTGCAGTGATATACCTTGTTGACCTGTGACGCAGTAATGCACGTGTTGTGTAAACCATTGAAATAAACTATCAACAGCGCGATTACTTTTGAGGTTTAAGACGAACTTATTTTCTCCTTACACCTACTGCCTATTCGCCCGCCTTACCTTTCGCCCATAAGGAGCTCCATTACTTGTTGGTGCTTGGCAATCATTCGAGCAATTGGGTGGGTGTCAACACTACATTTCTCAGCATGTCCAAAGAAACATAGAAACATAGAAAATATGTGCAGGAGTAGGCCATTCGGCCCTTCTAGCCTGCACCGCCATTCAATGAGTTCATGGCTGAACATTCAACTTCAGTACCCCATTCCTGCTTTCTCGCCATACCCCTTGATCCCCCTAGTAGTAAGGACCTCATCTAACTCCTTTTTGAATATATTTAATGAATTGGCCTCAACAACTTTCTGTGGTAGAGAATTCCACAGTTTCACCACTCTCTGTGTGAAGAAGTTCCTCCGCATCTCAGTCCTAAATGGCTTACCCCTTATCCTTAGACTGTGACCTCTGGTTCTGGACTTCCCCAACATTGGGAACATTCTTCCTGCATCTAACCTGTCTAACCCCGTCAGAATTTTAAATGTTTCTATGAGGTCCTCTCTCATTCTTCTGAACTCCAGTGAATATAAGCCCAGTTGATCCAGTCTTTCTTGATTGGTCAGTCCCGCCATCCCGGGAATCAGTCTGGTGAACCTTCGCTGCACTCCCTCAAAAGCAAGAATGTCCTTCCTCAGGTTAGGAGACCAAAACTGTACACAATACTCCAGGTATGGCCTCACCAATGCCCTGTACAACTGTAGCAACAGCTCCCTGCCCCTGTACTCAAATCCCCTTGCTATGAAGGCCAACATGCCATTTGCTTTCTTAACCGCCTGCTGCACCTGCATGCCAACCTTCAATGACTGATGTACCATGACACCCAGGTCTCTTTGCACCTCCCCTTTTCCTAACCTGTCACCATTCAGATAATAGTCTGTCTCTCTGTTTTTACCACCAAAGTGGATAACCTCACATTTATCCACATTATACTTCATCTGCCATGCATTTGCCCACTCACCTAACCTATCCAAGTCGCTCTGCAGCCTCACAGCATCCTCCTCGCAGCTCACACTGCCACCCAACTTAGTGTCATCCGCAAATTTGGAGATACTACATTTAATCCCCTCATCTAAATCATTAATGTACAGTGTAAACAGCTGGGGCCCCAGCAGAGAACCTTGCGGTACCCCACTAGTCACTGCCTGCCATTCTGAAAAGTCCCCATTTACTCCTACTCTTTGCTTCCTGTCTGACAACCAGTTCTCAATCCACGTCCGCACACTACCCCCAATCCCATCTGCTTTAACTTTGCACATCAATCTCTTGTGTGGGACCTTGTCGAACGCCTTCTGAAAGTCCAAATATACCACATCAACTGGTTCTCCCTTGTCCACTCTACTGGAAACATCCTCAAAAAATTCCAGAAGCTTTGTCAAGCATGATTTCCCTTTCACAAATCCATGTTGACATCCTTAATAATTGATTCCATCATTTTACCCACTACCGATGTCAGGCTGACCGGTCTATAATTCCCTGTTTTCTCTCTCCCTCCTTTATTAAAAAGTGGGGTTACATTGGCTACCGTCCACACTATAGGAACTGATCCAGAGTCAATGGAATGCTGGAAAATGACTGTCAATGCATCCACTATTTCCAAGGCCACCTCCTTAAGTACTCTGGGATGCAGTCGATCAGGCCCTGGGGATTTATCGGCCTTCAATCCCATCAATTTCCCCAACACAATTTCCCGGCTAATAAGGATTTCCCTCAGTTCCTCCTCCTTACTAGACCACCGACCCCTTTTATAACCGGAAGGTTGTTTGTGTCCTCCTTCGTGAATACCGAACCAAAGTACTTGTTCAATTGGTCCGCCATTTTTTTGTTCCCCGTTATGACTTCTCCTGATTCTGACTGCAGGGGACCTACGTTTGTCTTTACCAACCTTTTTCTCTTTACATATCTATCGAAAGTTTTGCAATCCGGTGAGTGAGTGTTCAGTCATATGTGCACCAGGCATTTCCTGGCACAAACATCTCGCGCTGGTTGAATTTTAACAGAAAAGGCGGGGTGGGAATCTGAAAGGATCGTGTTAGAAATCAGGGGCTCAAAATATATAAAACCAACATGTAGGATACTGCATGTAAATCATTGTTTTGGATTGGAGCCGAAATATCACCTCAGAGATGTACTTAGAAGCATTAATGTTTTGGAACAACCCTGCAGAGATGTTATAGCATTCTGCACTATGACAATCATTATCTGTTATTTTCAACTTAAGATTTCAACTTTGGTGAGTGATCTTTAAGACAATCTGTTATAGAAAGAATCAGAATGGGTGGAAGCGGTAGGAATCATCGTAAACATGTGATACATCATAAAGGAGATAACACTCTCAAGCGAGCAGTTTACAGGTTTGGCTTCATGGGACCAAAGGCAGAATACGGACAAAAGAGATAAGATCTGAATTTCAAATAACAACCCTGGGAAAGTGTTACAAATAAAGACATGTGGCCAAAATCTTTAGGGCGGGTTTTTGACAAAAATCGAGACAAACAACCAGAAGTCTTATTGGATATTACGTTTTTATGGAAACATCTATCGGTCAAAAGGTAAATACCCCATGTCATGTCCATCCCAAACAAGAGAATATCAGTAGCCTGTTCAAGGTTGTACTCACAAGCGGCGTGAGGGGAGAGTGAACCAAAAGTTGTACTGGTCGTATACTCTTCGAATGTTCCCATGCTTTACCGATGAAACCACTAGACAAATAGAAAGAGACTACAAGCTAGAGAACTGCTCAAGTGCACCAGCCGTTTGTCCGATCGGATCGGCATCAACTATCTGTTTTTCCTGTTTAGCTAATGTGTTATATTCTGTCTTAAACTCTGATTAAAGACATATCCACCAGATCGGTTTACAGTCGATCCTGATTTAAAGTGACCAAAGGCAGCTTTAACTTTGGCTAGTTATAACAATCCAGCTGTGCATCCTTTCCACCCTGTCCCCTCTATATCAGCCTCGGTTGGCATCAGTGGGAGTAAGGTTACAGGCGGCGTGCAAACCCCGCCTTCATCCGGTTCCGTCAATTTCCCGACTGCCAGTTTAGTTTAAAATTGCCTCCTCCATGAGAGGAAATCAATTTCCTCTCCCTCCATCCAACGAATTCCAAGCAAGTCTAGAATCTGGAAGATTCCTATACTATGTGCCTGAGCAATTAGCTGTCGAAACGGGCAGATTTATGGAATAGCAAAAGCAGACTTTAGCTAGTGCATGTGTTGTCCTCCAATCCCTATATCCAATATGACGGGTCTGTGCCGAACTATGATGTACAGGAGCGGATTTTCATTCAATACTGAAAGCCTGGGGAGAGGCCTTGTACTAAGCAGGCACCTGATTATAAATGTTATTTTGAGTTTATTTTGTTTAAAAACTCCGGTAAAAAGTGGAATGTTACACGTTCCATTCTTCCTCTCAGATTGTTGTTGATGAGGATGCGGACTTTCATTAGTGACGCCCAATCTTCGTTCCCTATGTCTACTCTGAGCAGAAAATGACCGGGTGTCATAAGGGATCGTCAAGTATATTCCACAATAGAACATGCAATCAAAGAGGTGAGGCTGAATCTCACTGAAAATTGGGCTTCAGCTTTCTAAGCTTATATCTGCAAGCTTCAGATGGCAAACATCCGATGCAGCTCCTTGGTCGAGACACAGGATAATTCGGTTGGCAGCGACAGCGAGCCAGCCATTGGAACAGGGAGGTAGGCAAAAGGTTAGAGCGTGAGCCCATTCCTGCACCATCTGACTCCACATTAAGGCAAGTTAAAAACTGTTTTACTTATCTTCTGTTGGTGGCCCCCCTAGGTGCCTGTAAGGACCATTACAGACAGAGGCATTAGAAATTATAAGTGGAATTAATGAAATGACAGCGACATGAAACAAATATTTCCAACTGTCTTGAAAGAGAAGGCATACATACATTCTAGAAATAGTGGAGAACCAAGGGTCGAGTGCAGATTTCTCTATAACAGAATGGAAAGTGACAAATATAACGCGCCAGTCAAGAAAGGAGGAAAAGAGATAACATGGAACTGTACACCAGTTAGCCTCAGATCAGTAGGAGGGGAAATGTTAATCAAATAATCTATTACTGGGGAATTGGTAACAGGGCATTCACAAATCATGATATGATTAGGCAGAGTAAACATTTTTTGATGAAAGTCAACTCATGGTTAACAAAATCTAATCGAGTTTGTGTGGTTGTAACTAGCAAGGTAGATAAGGGGAAAGAGTGCATGTATTGCAATTGGATTTTCAAAACTCTTTTGATAAATTGCCCACACAAGAGGATATTATGCAACATTATCCGTTTTGTAATAGGGGGTAATCTACTTGCATATATTGAGTTTTGCTTAACGGAAATAAGACTCATGATAGGAATAAAAGGCTTTTCAAAAATGTTGGCAGGCTGTAATGAGTGGGATACCGCAGGGATCAGTGCATGGGCTGCAGGTATTTATAATCTACATCAATGGTTTACATTAGGGGAACGAATGTAACAAATTCAAATTTGCTGACGAGTCAAAACTAGGTGGGAAACTAAGTTGTGAGGAGATGCAATGTGACTGCAAATAGATATAGACAATTTAAGTGAGTGCGCAATAACAGGCCAAATGGAAAATAATGTGACTTAAATGTGAACTTGTGCACTTTGGTAGGAATAAGAGAAAAACAGAACATTTTATAAATGGTAAGAGATTGGGATATATTGGTATATAGAGCAACCTGAGAGTCCTTATACACGAATCACACAAAGTTAACATGCAGGTGCAGAAAGCAATTACGAAAGAAAACAGTATGGCAGCCATCATTACAAAACGATTGGTGAATAAAGTAAAGATTATTTCTTGCGATTTTGTAACTTCTTGGTGGGAATATACGTGGAGTAATTTGTACAGTTTAGGTATCCTTACGTAATAGAAACATAGAAAAATAGAAAATATTTGCAGGAGTAGGCCATTCGGCCCTTCGAGCCTGCATCACCATTCAATATGATCATGATGATCATGCACCTTCAGTACCCATTTCTGCTTTCTATGCATACCCCTTGATCGCTTTATCCATAAGGGTCAAATCTAATTCGCGTTTGAATATATCTCAACAGCTTTCTGTGGTACAAAATTCAACAGGTTCACAATTCTCTGGGTCAAGAAGGCTCTCCTCATCCCGGGCCTAAATGGCTTACCCTTATCCTTAGACTGTGACCCCTGGTTCTGGACTTCCACAACATCAGGAACATTCTTCCTGCATCTAACCTGTCTAGTCCCTTCAGAATGTATGTGTTTCTATCAGATCCCCATTTATTCTCCTAAACTCCAGTAAATATAAGCCTAGTCGATCCAGTCTTTCTTTATATGTCAATTCTGCCATCCCGGGAATCAGTCTGGTGAACATTCCATGCACTCCTTCAATGGTAAGAACGTCCTTTCTCAGATTAGGAGACCAAAACTGAATGCAATATTGAAGGTGTGGCCTCACCAATGACCTGCACAACTGCAATATGACTTCCCTGCTCCTATACTCAAATCCTCTCACTATGAAGGCCATCATGCCATTTGCCTTCTTCATTGCCGGCTGTACCGACATGCCAACTTTCAATGACTGATGTACCATGATACCCAGGTCTCGTTGCACCTCCCCTTTTCAAAATCGGTCACAATTCAGATAATATTCTGCCTTCCTCTTTTTGCCACCGAAGTGGTTAACCTCACATGTATCTACATTATACTGGATCTGCCATGCATTTGCCCACTTACCTAACCTGTCCAAGTCAGCCTGCAGCCTCTTAGCCTTCTCCTCACAGCTCATACTGCCACGCAGCTTAGTGTCATCTGCAAATTTGAAGATATTACTTTAAATTCCTTCATCTACATCATTAATATATATTGTAAATAGCTGGGGTCGCAGCACTGAAACTTGCAGTCACCCACTAGTCACTGCCTTCCATTCTGAAAAGGATCCGTTTATTCCTACTCTTTGCTTCCTGTGTGCCAAACAGTTCTCTATCCACGTCAATACATTACCCCCGATACCATGTGCTTTAATTGTGCACACTAATCTCTTATATGGGACCTTGTCAAAAGCCTTTTGAAAGTACGAATATACCACACCCACTGGTACTTCCTTGTCCACTCTTCTCGTTACATCCTCAAAAAATTTGAGAAAATATGTCAAGCATGATTTCCCTTTCATAAATCCATGCTGACTTGGACTGATCCTGTCACTGCTTTCCAAATGCACTGCTATTATATATTTAATAATTGATTCCAACATTTTCACCACTACCGATGTGAGGCTAACTGGTATTTAATTCGCTGTTTTCTCTCTCCCTTATTTTTTAAAAAGTGGGGTGACACGAGCTACCCTCCAATTCATAGGAACTGATCCAATGTCTATCGACTTTTGGAAAATGATCACCAATGCATCCATAATTTCGAGGGCCAGTTCCTTAAGTACTCTGGGATGCACACTATCAGGCTGAGGGGATATATTGGCCCTCAATCCCCTCAATTTCCCGAAGACAATTTCCTGACTAATAAGGATTTCCTTCAGTTCCTCCTCCTCGCTAGATCCTCAGTCCCCTATTATTTTCGGGTGGTTATTCGTGTCTTCCTTCATAAAGACAGAACCAAAGTATGTGTTCAATTGGTCTGCCATTTCCATGTTCTCCATTATGAATTCACCTCATTCTGACTGCAATGAAACTGCATTAGTCTTCACTAATCTTTTTCTCTTCATGCATCTATAGAAGCTTTTGCAGTCGGTTTTTATGTTGCCTGAAAACTTACTCTCTTACTCTATTTTCCGCCTCCTAATTAACCCCTTAGTCCTCATCTGCTGCGTTCTAAATTTCTGCCAGTCCTCAGATTTGCTGCTTTTTCTGGCCAATTTCTATGCCTCTTCCTTGGAATTAACACAATTTCTCTTGTTAGCCATGGTTGAGCCACCTTTCCCTTTTTAGTTTTACGCCAGACAGGGATGTACAACTGTTGTAGTTCATCCATGTGATCGTTAAATATCTGCCATTGCCTATCTACCGTCAGCCCTTTAACATAGAAACATAGAAAATAGGTGCAGGAGTAGGCCATTCGGCCCTTCGAGCCTGCACCGCCATTCAATGAGTTCATGGCTGAACATGCAACTTCAGTACTCCATTCCTGCTTTCTCGCCATATCCCTTGATCCCCCTAGTAGGAAGTATTATATCTAACTCCAGTCGCCAGTCTATCTTAGTCAATTCACGTCTCATACCATCAAAGTTACCTTTCCTTAAGTTCAAGACTCTAGTCCCTGAATTAAGTGTGTCACACTCCATCTGAATGAAGATTTCTACCATATTATGGTCACTCTTCCCCAAGGGGCCTGGCAGAACCAGATTGCTAATTCATCCTCTATCATTACACAAGACCCAGTCTAGGATGGCCTGCTCTCTAGTTGGTTCCTAGACATATTGGTCTGGAATCCATCCGAAATATACACTCCAGGAAATCCTCCTCCACAGTACTGTTACCAGTTTAGTTAGGCCACTCTATATGTAGATTAAGGTCACCCATGATAACTGCTATACCCTTATTGCACACGTCCCTAATTTCCTATTGGATTGTATTCCCCAACCTCCTTACTACTGTTTGATGGTCTGAACACAACTCCCACTAATATTTTCTGCTTTTTGAAGTTTTGCAGCTCTACCCGTATAGATTCCACATCATCCAAGCTAATGTCATTCCTTACTATTGCGTTAATCTCCTCTTTAACCAGTAACGCTACCCCACCTCCTTTTCCGTCCTGTCTATTCTTCTTGAATATTGAACACCCCTGGATGTTGAGTTCCTAGCCTTTGTTACCCTGGAGCTATGACTCCATAATGCCAATTACATCATATCCGTTAACAGCTATCTGCGAAGTTAATTCATCCACCTTTTTACAAATGCTCCTCACATTGAGACTCAGAGTCTTCAGGCTTGTTTTTAACTCTTTTTTTCCTTTTAGAATTATGTTCTAATGTGGCCATTTTTGATTTTGCCCTTAATTTCTCTGCCCTCAAGTCTTGTTTTTCTCCGTTCTATCTTTTGCTTCGGCCCCCTTTTTACTTCCCTCTGCCTCACTGTATAGATTCCAATCCCCCTGCCAAATTAGTTTAAACCCTCCCAAACAGCACTTGGAAACGCTCCACCTCGGACATAGATTCTGGTCCTGCCCAGTTGCAGACCGTCCAGTTTGTATTGATCCCACCTCCCCCAGAATCGGTTCCAATGTCTCAAGAATTTGAATCCCTTGCACCATGCCTCAAGCCATGTATTCTTCTGAACTATCCTGCTAATCTTACTCTGACGAGCATGTGGCACTTGTAGCAATCCTGAGATTACTACCGTTGAGGTTCTACTTTTTAATTTAACTCCTAGCTTCCTAAATTCAGCTTGACGGACCCTATCCCGTTTTTTCCCGATATCGTTGGTACCTATCTACACCACGACAGCTGCCTGTTCACCCTCCCCCTCCAGAACGCCCTGCAGTAGCTCCGAGACATCCTTGCCCCTTGCACTATGGAGGCAACATACCATCCTGGAGTCTCGTTTGTGGCCGCAGAAAGGTCTATCTATTCCCCTTACAAATGAATATCCTATCGCTATAGCTATCCCACTCTTTTTCCTGCCCTCCTGTGCAGCAGCGACACCCACGGTGCTATGAGCTTGGCTGCTGCTGCATTCCACTGATGAGCCAGCTTTCCCAACAATATTCAAAACGGTATATCTGTTTTGGAGGGAGATGGCTGCAGGAGCCCCCTGCATTACTTTCCTTCCCCTGCTCTTCCTGCTGGTCACCCATTCCCTATCTGCCTGCATAACCTTTACCTGTCTTAGTGGGAGTGCAGTGAAGTTTCACTGGACAGATTGCTTGGATGAGGATATTTCCTCTGAGGTGAAGTTGAGTAGTCTAGGCCTATACTCTCTAGAGTTTCAAAGAATTTGAAGTGATCTCATTGAAACGAAAACATTTCTTAAGGGACGGAGATGGTAGATGCTGGGAGGATATGTCTCCTGGCTGGGGAGTCCAGAATTTTAGAATAAGGTGTGAGCCATTTAGGACTGAGGTGAGGAGGCATTTCTTCAAATCAAATGATTGTGAATCTTTTGTATTTTCGAATCCAAATCACTGCCAATGCTCAGTAGTTGACTATTCCCAAGACAGAAACCGATAGATGTTTGGATATTATGGGAACCATTCGACTCATCCTGTCAGTGCCAGCCACAATGGAGCCATCCTTCCTATTCCGACTTTCCAGTTCTTGGTCCATAGCGTTGTTGGTTACTCCACATCAAGTGCTAATCCAGTTACTTTTTAAAATGCGATTCGGGTTTTTGCCTCCTACACCCTTTCACGCATTGAGTTCGAGGCCCAGTCCACACTATGGGTGGAAAAGGTTCTCCTCATCTATTCATCTAATCCATCTACCATTTACTTAAAATCTATGTCACATGGTCATTTGATAAATTAAATATGGCCTTCATATCTTCTCTATCCAGAACCCTCATGATTTATTATGTCCTTGTATACTTACTTGTATTCCCCCAGCATGTACACCACTGGTGCTGCAAAACTTTGCAGTATTTCTGTCCCAGCAAATGTATAACACTCGTGCGGCAAAATAAGAGTCTTCGCCTGCAGTGCAGTAGATGAGTCTCCGTCAGTCCAACAAAAGTGGGGTCTCGAATATGAATAGAATCAGCTTTAGCAGCAGAAGGGCATTTCCACGTCTTATATTACTGTAGGCATCCTAGCACTGGAGGACCATGTTTATATCTCATGCAAATGTAGAATACAACGAGTACCTTAGAAGCGGTAGCAACACCAGTGTATGTGTAGGGATACACTTGTGCCTGACGATAACCTTCACCACTAGTATAAGTGTAGGAGTGCTGGTACAACTGGAGGAGGACGGTCAGTTTTAGTGCAAATGTACGCTGCCACTAATATCAGAAGAGCACTTTTACTTCCAGTGTAACTGTACGTGTGCCACTAGTACCAGAAAAACATGGTCATCTCTGGTGTAAGTGCAGGGCTACCACTCGTACCGAAGGAGTACTTTCACACCTAATATAAATGTAATGTGTCACGAGACCCGGAGCAGCATGTTCACCTCTAATATAAGTACAGAATTACCAGCAGTACAGGAAAAGCTTGTTCATCTCTAGCATAGTGTACGTGTACCACTACACCCAGAGTAACGTGTTCAGCTCTAATATAAGTACAGGTTTATCACTATTACAGGAGAAACATTGCCACCTCTATTGTAATTGTCGGGGTAACACTAATGCTGCTAAAGCGAGGAAGTAGTAAGGGGTTTACCAGCTTTGAAAGTCGCTAAAACCCCAGGCCCGGATGCTGTTAAGAGATGCAAAAGAGGAAATAACAGTGGCTTGTTCTTTATTTTCCAATCCTCTCTGGCTACAGGTGTGGGGCCGTAGGACTGGATGATAGCTAATGTCGAACATGTGTTTAAAGAGGGAGAAAGCGATAGACCGAATAATTACAGGCAGTCAGCCGACCATCGGTGGTGGGAAAATTATTGGAAAAAATCTGATTAAAAGATAAATGTTCATTTAAAAGATATGGATTAATCAAGGACAGTCAGCATGGATTTGTTAAGGGAAGGTCGTGTCTGACTAACTTGGAGGTCACCAGGAAGGTCAATGCCATTCATACGTTTGATGCAGTTAATATGTATTTTAGCAAGGCCTTTGAAAAGGTCACACATGGCACACTGGTCAGGAATGTAAAAACCCATGGGATCCAGGAAAAGTGGGAAGTTGGATCCAAAATTGGTTGAGAATCAAAGCGTAATCGTTGTTTGGTATTTGGCCAATTTGTGACTGAAATGCTTTTACCAGTGGTGATCCGCAGGGCTCAGTATTAGATCCATTGCTCTATGTGGTATATCAACGGTTAAACTTGAATATACGCGGTATGATTAAGAAATTTTCAGATGTTACTAAAAGTCCGCTGTGTCGATGATAATGAAGAAGAACGCTGTGGACTCCAGTAAGATATCAATGAACTGGTTAGTTGGGCAGAGCAGAGGCAAATGGAATTAATCCGTAGAAGTGTGAGGTGGTTTAAACAGGAAATGGAATACACATTAAATGGTAGGACACTGCGAAGTGTAGAGGAAAAAAGGGACCATGAAGTACATGTAAACAGAGCCCTGAAATTAGCAGTTCAGGTGGATAAGGTAGATATGAAGCCGTACGGACTAAGAACTGTAAAATTGTGTCGGCTGGATAGCTCTTTGATGGCCAGGGCAAACATGTTAGACTGAAATGGTCTCCTTTCATGCTGCAAACTTGCATGATTCTATGATTCTATACCAGCAGAGCACTGTCAGCTCCAATATAATTATAGTTTACCACTAACATCAGAAGAGCACTTTCAGTGCCAGTGTAATTGTGTTGGTATCGCTGCTATCGGTGGAACACAGTCACATCGAGAGCAACTGTTGGTGTGCCAATGGTGCAGAACAAGCTGGAGCACCGCTGGTGTAAGTGCAGGAAACCACTCGATCAGGACATTCACGTCCATTACCTGACTGAGTTCAGCGTTATCGCTGGTGCCAGAGGAGCAAGATTACCTCGAGTATAAGTGCAGTATACAACTGGAACAGCAGTGGCACTTTCTCCTCCATTGGAAATGTAGTAGTATGAATAGTACCAGAGATGTAAGATCACCACGATTTTAAGTGTGGGTCATCCACAGTTACAAGAGAAGCACTCTCACCTCAAATGTAAGTGAAGGTTTACAACAACTACCAGAGGAATGTGGCTACCTTCAATGCCCTACGACTGTGCTCACAACCAATTGTGCACGACATGGCTCACCAGCTGTTCTGGACGGGTTTGACCAATCCGACTGAGTCAAGGATAGGGGCAGGGCATGCACGGCTCGGGGAGCTGCCATCACTGCTCCTGTAGTAATAGGCTCAGCAGCTGTACTATGAGATTGCACATACAAATTGTAATGAAGATTTTATTTGAGCACGCTTTTTAGAAAATTCCCGCTAACACTTTCAATTATTTCATTAATCTGATGAATCAGACGAAAACAATTTACCTCAGTCTATTTGTTAAATTACTGTTACTAATGCTAATTATGAGTTAACCTGATTGACTCTCTGGTGGATTGAAGTGTGCATAAATATATGTTCCCTTCCATTGCCTCAGACGTGTGCTTATCAGAATATTTCAGTTCCAAACGAATACATCCACTGTCACGAAAATGGGCCAACTAATGATGCTGCAGATAAAAGCGATTTATTTCCCGATTCTCGCAGTCATCGGTGTAACAGGTGCGTCATATTAACCTGTTTTTTGTTGATCTGTGTGAACTGACTCATGTTCTTACCACATGTAGGATAAGATAACGTGTTTTCTAGATGGCAGCATTACAGGGTCAGTAGAGACTCGAACAATCTCACTGAAGTGCCCGTCCACACTTTCTGCTTTCCCATTAAGATGATATCATTAATGAAGTTACAATATTCTCTGTAGTATAAGGGTTTTGGCTGATTTCTGGATTGTCTTGATGCTCCGTGCACAGTGAGCACTGCAGCAGCTCAGTAAAGTATGTGGGTTGGTTTTGAAGGTTAGAGATCCATTACTAATCATATTCCACACTGGTCCGTGCTGACAGTAACAACGAATGGAGTAAAATCCTCTCATCAGATATTTCCATATATATTTCTATATTTCAATCAGACACTCCAACATTATTTATCTGCTCTCTTTTTCTTACAGCGAACTTGGTGACAATTGTTATTTTATCCCGAAGGAACTGTGGCCTTTCCAAGTGTATCTCTGTCTACATGATCGCCATGGCATTCGTGGATCTACTGGTCATGATCGTCAATGTAATGCTGTACCATTTTTTCAGTAATCGCTTTCCACTTTCATTCCTGTCCCACACTCCCGTGTGTAAGCTCATTTTATACATGGCTACTGTCAACCTTGATTTGTCTGTTTGGTTCACTGTTTCCTTCACATTTGACCGATTTGTGGTTATCTGCTGCCAGAAGTTGAAAACAAAGTATTGCACCAAGAGAACTGCATCCATGGTGATAACAGCTTTCACAGTCCTCATCTTTTTAAAGAACATCGCTGTTTTGCTTGCATTTGAACCTCATCAAACAATTAACAAGGTACATTGGGGCTGCGTGACAAGTGTAGCATTTGTTTCCTCACCTCCAGGTGCGGCATACATCTGGTTTCACAGCGCCTGGGGCATTTGGTGTCCCTTTACTTTAATTGCCTTGTTAAATTGTTTGACAGGCAGACGTATTTTAGTGGCCAGTAGATCCCGCAGGGGACTCAGGGGCCACAGGAGTGAGAAGCAGAGCGATTCAGAGATGGAGAACCGAAAGAAATCCATAATTTTACTCTTCGCTATATCGGGCAGTTTTACATTGTTGTGGCTGACTGCTGCTGTGTGTTTGGTAACTACCAGGTTGGCAGGCATTAATGATTACCGAGGTGACCGCACAGACCCTGGATATATCGCCACTGAAACAGGAATAATGTTAAAGTTTTTGAGTTGCATTCAAAACCCGTGTATTTATGCAGCGACCCAGGGGAAATTCAGAGAAGAGCTGAAGACAGTGGTGAAATCTCCCTGGACATTCATTCTGAGGTTGGTTAGAAAAAGACAATAAAACGATTCAATTCTAAAGAAAGCGTCCTCGTCACTAAAGCTCAATTTTACCTCTATATCCACCGTAGAACATCCGTTTTCTCTGGTGATTGAAAAATTGGTGAGATCTTGTGTGAATATTTTAGCCATGTTGTAGCATGTGTTTGATTTATGCATTGCTTTAGTTTTTCGCCCTTGTTTCGCTGAGTAAACATAATCTATTCCTGCAAATGAAGCACAGTCACGTTCAGGGATCAAGGATAACAATGATGAGTTCAGCAGTGGAGCCGGACATCTGGACAAGACAGGAATCCACCATGCACTGCAGATGAAGGGATCAGGCGTCGCACTTAAAAATCATCAACAAAGTTTCATTCTCTGCTAAAATCATCAAAGATCTTGTGCTCGCCGATATTGGTAATTTTCCTGTAAGTTTGGTGTGAATAATACAGGCGCGAGTTTCTCTATTGGACACCATTCCTCATTGACAAATAGAGCAGGCTTTTGTCACGTGATCAGTGGAGAAAACAGTTGGAACTCGGTTCATCGATGTGACCTTTGACCTCTTGTGTCCCAGATACTGACTGAAATTGTCGATTGTGCACCGACTGCTGTCTCTGACTCAGCAGAAAGATGGAGCTGGCTCTTGTATTGTGCTGTTGATAAAGTCCTGATGAGTAATATTATTGATATTCTGTGTCAAGGTCACTCCTCAGATACAGGAAATGAATGTTAAAATAATGACTTTCATAATTTGATAAACCATCAATTGATGCAAGCAATCGGATATAAACGGATACGATATCGTTGCAATTATGGAAACATGGTTGCAAGGTGACCAGGGTTGGGAACTGAATATCCAAGGATGTTCCATATTTAGGAAGGAGAGGCAAAAGAACAATGGTGTGGCATTGTTAGCTGCGAGGGATAAATTGTAAGGTTGCAAATAGGGGGTCAGAATTATCCTGAAGGTAGTGAACATATAATTGCCTATGTTGTTAAAACTTCCTTATACAGGCATAGCACACATACGAATTAAACTTAGCTTAACGTTAGTAACACTTAAACAGCCGAAGTCAGTTGTTTTGTTTAAAAGTCCATGAGGAAGTGATTAAGAAGCCAGTACAAACCACCCTCGGCCTCGGATAGACTGGGGTAGAGGGCAAAATGGAACAAAACAATGATGAGAGATGCACAGTTGCATGTACCACTCAGAGCCCGTCTGATAAGAGTCGACAAATCAATATCACTTCGCTGATAACAGTAGACCTATCGATGATTTTGAGGAGGATAGCTCCTCTCCAAAACCTGTATAAATTATGCTTGAAAATTCTTGTATTTCGGAGGTTCCACGACTGAACCTTCCCTTGCAATTGTTCGTAATAAAAGCCGATTGAACCTGGGATTTCGTGTGTTCACTTCCGTGGTCGATATACAACAGGAGAAGGGCGAGGTATCGATTAACTACATCAGTTAGTCCACCTTGAGGGAGCGAAGCCTCCTTTTTCCCCAACAGAAGGGTAGGTGTCGATTAACTATATCAGTTAGTCCACCTTGAAGGAGAGAAGCTTCCTTTTTAACCCCTACCTTTGGCGTCACGAACAGGATGCAGACCCTCTGACATGGATGATGTGACAGCTGAATGGCAGTGAGTATGTTTTGTAACACCTGCAGCTGTAGCATTGATGGGGAAGGAGGTAATCTGTATAAAGAATTAGAAGGGGAAATCTGTTGAACAAGTTACAGCGAACCACGGAGGATGAAAACCACGGGCGGGATAGCTTTATTGCCTGAAAAAGAAGGGGGAAGAGGACCCCAGTGATCATTAGAGGAAAATTAAGGTGTATGTCCCGAAGCGTGACATGGTAATAACACGGAGACGCCGGTATTGATCGTGTGCAGTGCAAAGAAGAAGGAATACAACCTAAAGAGTGGGATGGAACCCCAGGATCCTAGGAAAACTGGCCAGTGGGATACAATGCTAGCTGAGAAAAATGGAAAATTAATAAAAGAAAATTGCTGGAAAAACACGTTGAATTTAAAAAGGACAGCGTGTTTATATTAAAAGATAAAAATGCAACCTTGAAAGCTGCAGCTGCTAGAAAGAGAAATAGAGACCTTTCGAAAAATGGACTGGAGGAAATCATCAAAATACAAAACCTAATTTGAAGAAAGGAGATTAAATTAGCTGTGAAAATAATATTGGTTTATATATAAAAACTTACGAGATAAACCCGACACAGAAGTATTGTGCCGAGAAAGAGACACAAAGATGTTTAACTATGGAATGGAGGAAGATCATCAAAAAAGAAAAATGATTATGTTTGGATTCAAAAGGGCAAAAAAACATAAGTTATGCGAACTCCGCAAAGGAAGGAAAAACTGGGAATTAGAGAATTCTTAAAAAAGCTGGAACCGGCACAGAAGTTTAAATTTTGTGCAGAGAGAAATAAAACACAAGATTTGCTCAGTGAATGGGACCGTAAAAATGAAATGCTGGATTGCATATAGCTTGTGGTAAAATTGGATTTCAGTCAACAAAATAGCTATTAAAAATGTGTGGTCTTGTTTGAAATCAGTGAAAAAATCTTTGCCAAGTATTAAAATTGGAAGTTTAGACAAATTGGAGATTAATCTAAAATGCTGTCTTTCCCAATGAGAAGGTTTTATTATGACAACTTTACTAATGATTTCTGCTGTTTTAATGGAGTTCCAATTCCTAAGCCAGTTTTGAAAGCACAAAGACTTGGGAAAAACAATGTCATGATTATGCGAAGTCACATAATGACGTCCGGCCTTCTTACAAACCTCTAAAGGAGTTAAACCTTTTTATTGACAGCTGTTTTGTACTGGACATTATTAATTTGGATTTCTTAATAAAAGAAAGACTCACTTGACAGATGGAGGAAATGGTGGGATTTTTAGAACAGAAATAAAACGAAGAACATAAGAACATAAGAATTAGGAACAGGAGTAGGCCATCTAGCCCCTCGAGCCTGCTCCACCATTCAACAAGATCATGGCTGATCCGGCCGTGGACTCAGCTCCACTTACCTGCCCGCTCCCCGTAACCCTTAATTCCCTTATTGGTTAAAAATCTATTTATCTGTGACTTGAAAATATTCAATGAGCTAGCCTCAACTGCTTCCTTGGGCAGAGAATTCCACAGATTCACAGCCCCCTGGGAGAAGAAATTCATTCTCAACTCGGTTTTAAATTGGCTTCCCCGAATTTTGAATCTGTGCTCCCTAGTTCTAGTCTCCCTGAGCAGTGGATACAACCTCTCCGCCTCTATCTTGTCTATCCCTTTCATTATTTTAAATGTTTCTAAAAGATCACCCCTCATCCTTCTGAACTCCAACGAGTAAAGACCCAGTCTACTCAATCTATCTTCATAAGGTAACCCCCTGTTCTCCGGAATCAGCCTAGTTAATCGTCTCTGTACCCCCTCCAAAGCAAGTATATCTTTCCTTAAGTAAGGTAACCAAACCTGCACGCAGTACTCCAGGTGCGGCCTTACCAATACCCGATATAGTTGCAGCAGGACCTCCCTGCTTTTGTGCTCCATCCCTCTCGCAATGAAGGCCAACATTCCATTCGCCTTCCTGATTACCTGCTGCACCTGCAAACTAAATTTTTGGGATTCATGCACAAGGACCACCAGGTCCCTCTGCACCTCAGCATGTTGTAATTTCTCCCCATTCAAATAATATTCCCTTTTACTGTTTTTTTTCCCAAAGTGGATGACCGCACACTTTCCGACATTGTATTCCATCTGACAAACCTTAGCCCATTCGCTTAACCTATTCAAATCTCTTTGCAGCCTCTCTGTGTCCTCTACACAACCCGCTTTCCGTCTAATATTTGTGTAATCTACACATTTTGTTACACTACACTCTGTCAACTCTTCCAGGTCATCTATGTATATTGTAAACAGTTGTGGTCCCAGCACCGATCCCTGTGGCACACCACTAACCACCGATTTCCACCCAGAAAAGGACGCATTTATCCCGACTCTCTGCTTTCTGTTCGCCAGCCAATTCTCTATCCATCCTCATACATTTCCTCTGACTCCGCGTACCTCTATCTTGTGCAGTAACCTTTTGTGTGGCACCTTATCGAATGCCTTTAGGAAATCTAAATACACCACATCCGTCGGTACACCTCTATCCACCATGCTCATTATACCCCTAAAGAATTACAATAAATTAGATAAACATGATTTCCCCTTCATGAATCTATGCTGCGTCTGCTTGATTGCGCTAATCCTATCTAGATGTTCCGCTATTTCTTCTTTAATGATAGTTTCAAGCATTTTCCCTACTACAGATGTTAAACTAACTGGCCTATAGTTACCTGCCTTTTGTCTGTCCCCTTTTTTAAACAGAAGTGTTACATTCGCTGCTTTCCAATCTGCTGGTACCACCCCAGAGTCCAGAGAATGCCTATGCAATAATACTCACCTGCTACAGAGCACAGATACTCAAACAAACCAAATTCAAGAGACAGAATTTAAGATAAATAAGCTGGAAGAGATGTTCAGCCGTGAACTCATTGAATGGCGGTGCAGGCTAGAAGGGCCGAATGGCCTACTCCTGCACCTATTTTCTATGTTTCAATGTTTCTATGAACTCATTGAATGGCGGTGCGGGCTCGAAGGGCCGATTGGCCTACTCCTGCAACTATTTTCTATGTTTCTATGTTTCTATGTAAGACAGGAGCAGACGGATAGTGCAATACACAGCTGTAACACCATCACCTGTGGTAATAGAGCCAATGTACCTCATGGTCCACAACCTCAAACTAACAGTCAACCAGACAGGGATAACGAGTGTGCAGTCGAGCGGCCCGCAGCACAGGATAATGGCTACATATCAGCGTCCCCACCATTCCCACCAATGGACGTAGAGCAGCCGACATTACCACACAGGAGGGACCTCTCAGCCCACAGCAGAGACAAATTCTATTGAATAAGTTACCAACACCGAAGTCAAAATAGTAGAAATACAGAATTCTGACAAAAGATTGGAGTAGAATATGAATGTGATTCAAAAGGCAGGCGAAAGGTTAGGGGAGTACAGGGAACGATAATGGATTGAATACAAAGACCACTCTGGGGTTGATGACCCTGACAAAAATGTGCAGCATTCTTGAAAATGTTTAAAGACGGACTGGGAGATGCACATCCAAAGATAATTACGTTAGGATTTATGATAGTAGATAATTACGATGAAACTTTGGAATGGGCAGAACATGGAGAGGAGTTAAAGTTAGAACAAAAGGAGAAAATAGCAAAAATAGCAGCAACAGCGGTTGCAGCAGAGACGAAGGAGGAGGAGATACACCCCTACGCAGCTTCCCTGATATGTTTTAACTGTAATAAGGGAGGCCACTTCAGGAGGAATTGTCCACAGAAAAGAAGAGGTTACGGAAATTCTCAAGGGAAATGTCACAATTGTGGTAAACTTGGACATTTGGCCAAAGATTGCTGGAGTAAGGGAGGAGGCGCAGGGAGGCAAGGCCCACAACAGGCAAAGAAGGGAACATCATTAACCAGGGAAGAGCTGATGGACATGCTCAGACAGGTACCAGCATCACTGCTACCACTGCCACCACCGCCCCGACCTGAGACACCCTTTAATGAGGATATCATCAAAATGGAGCGTCCGTTTCCATAACCAACTTAGATTTTCCCCAGACCCGCAGGACTGTAAACATCCAAGGTGTGGGTGCGGGTTATCAGAAAGCAACCCTAAGTGAGATGGTGTTATTAGAAGTACAGGAATTAATGTTACCTACTCGGTTTTGGTACTGTCAGAACACAGAAGGCAGCATACTGGGCATCCATATCTTAAGTGAGATAGGGGTACTGATAGATCCCCAGCGTAACCGGATAATTTGGGGGGATAATCACGAAAACCAAATGAAGTTCGAGCACCCGGGACACCAGCAGCAACAATTGGCCAGAATAACCCGAATCCAGCCTGCGTGGGAAACAAAAGTTTTCTCCCATCGAACTTCAGTCCACTCTTTTATATGTCTCTCATGTAATTACATTTTCTACAGTACTCTGAGAAGATATACAAATTCCATTAGCACTTTAGACACCTCGTACATCAATATAGCACATCGAGAAGATGCAAATAATCCACCCAACTCTTTACGCACCACAGCTAGGAAGTATACAAAAGTATATATTAAAATAGAAACAAATACATATTATGGCTCCTTAGATTTATGTAACCTATTCCCATCGCCTGATTAAAATCCTTCTGCTATGGCTTATATTTGCATGCCTGACCTGGCAATATCCATTGCGTCATGAGCAAACTGATACATGATACATGCATGAGTTTGAGACAGAGTAAAGCTCCCTCTACACTGTCCCATCAAACAATCCCAGGGCAGGTACAGCACGGGGTTTGATACAGAGTTAAGCTCCCTCTATATTGTCCCAACAAACACTCCCAGGGCAGGTACAGCACGGGGTTAGACACTGAGTAAACCTCCCTCTACTCTGTCCGTATCAAACACTCCCACAGCAGGTTCAGCACGGGGTCAGATGCAGAGTAAAGCTCCCTCTACACTGTGCCACCAAACAACCCCAGGGCAGGAATCAATAACCCACTCCCCATAACCCTTTATTTCCTTATCGTTTTAGAAATGGTCTACCTCTGTCTTAAACTTACTCAATATCCCGCCTTCCACAGCTCTCTGAGGCAGCGAATGCCACAGATTTACACCCCTCTGAGAGAAGAAATTTGTTCTCATCTCAGTTTTCAATAGTCGGCCCCTTATTCTAAGACCATGCCCTCTCGGTTTCGTCTCCCCCATCAGAGGAAACATCCTCTCTGCCTCCACTATTACAAGCCCCCTCATAATCTTAGACATTTTGATAAGGTCACCTCTCATTTTTTCTGAATTCCAATGAGTAAATGCCCAATCTACTCAACTATTCCTCATAAGTTAACCCACTCATCTCCGGAATCAACCTAGTGAACGTTCGCTGAACTGCCTCCATAGCAAGTATATCCTTTCGTAAACATGGAAAACAAAACTACATGCAGTATTCCAGGTGTGGCCGCAGCAATACCTTGTATAAGTATAGCAAGACATACCTGCTTTTATATTCCATCCCCTTTGCAATAAAAGCCAATATTCCACTGGCCTTCCTGATCACTTGCTGTACCTGCATACTAAACACCAGCATGGACTGGTTGAAACGAATGGCATGTTTCTGTGACGTATATCCTGTTTCGAAGTAGATGTGTTTAGTTGAAGTGTGATCTCAGGCCCGACATTAATCTCATTGTCGACAGGGCTGCAGTGATACTGTTGTATATATTGACTTGTATTTACTTTTACAGCCACCAGAGGGCTCATTCCCTGGAGTTCCGAGGGGTCCCATAATCCCTTGGGAGCACAGGTATTTCAGAAGGCTTCACAGGTTTGAGAGGCACTCTGCAGACCTGCAATCAAAGACTAAGATCACACTTTAATTTGAGCTCACAGTGTTCAGTCTGACTCTTCCTCCATACACTACAACTGGCGATGAGATACAGATAGCGAACCCAAAGTTGCAAAGAATAGTGGGCATCCTGGAGAAATTTTTGGAGGGAGATGATTGGGAAACTTTTGTGGAGCGACTCGACCAATACTTCATGGCCAACGAGCTAGATGGGGAAGAGAGCACTGACAAACGTAGAGTGATCCTCCTCACTGTCTGTGGGGCACCAACGTATGGCCTCATGAAGAATCTGCTCACTCCAGCAAAACCCATGGAGAAATTGGACGATGATTTGCACACACTGGGCCAAGAGCATTTGAACCGGAAGGAAAGCTTTCTGTTGGCGAGGCACCGGCTCTACACCTCAAAAGGTCTGAAGACCAGGAAATGGCGAGCTATATCGCCGAGCTGACAGGCCTTGCAAGACTTTGCGAATTTGAAGGACATTTGCAGCACAATCTCAAAGACTTTTTAGGACTTGGCATTGGCCACGAAAGCTTACTTCGCAAGCTTTTGACTGTAGAGACCCCAACCTTGAGTAAGGCCATAGTGATAGCCCAGCCGTTCATTGCCACTAGTGGCAGAACTAAGCAAATCAGTCAGCACACAAGTGCTGCTACAAGTACTGTGAACAAAGTGATGTTGTTTTCGAATCGTAACGTACAGGGTAGGTCACACATACCTGCAGCTACACGTCCGCAAATGTCTCAGAGTCCACCATCAAGAGTGATGAATCAAGGCCATTAACACCTTGTTGGCGCTGTGGGGATGATCATCGTTTCCATTCATGTCGATTCAAAGGATACGTTTACAAGTGCTGTGGAACAATGGGACACTTCCAACCAGTGTGCAGGCGAGCTGCTAAGCCTGTGAAACCTGTAAACGACCATGTTGCAGAGGAGGACAGATCCACGGAGGATCACGATGAACCAGATCCTCAGAGGCAGAGTTGCATGGGGTGAACACATTCACCAGGAATTGGCCCCCGATAATGCTGAATGTTGAACTAAATAAACTCCCACTGTCAATGCAGCTGGACATGGATGCGAGCCAGTCAATCATGGGCAAAAATTCTTTTGAAAGGTTGTCGTGCAACAAGGCCTCAAGGCCAGTCTTAACTCCAGTTTGCACGAGACTAAGAACTTACACTAACGAACTGATTCCTGTAATCGACAGTGCTACCATAAACGTCTCTTATGATGGAGCGGTGCACAAGCTCCCACTCTGGGTGGTAGCGGGCAATGCTCGGCAGGAGCTGACTGGGAAAAATACGCTGGAAGTGGAACGACGTCCGACCGCTATCGCCTGCTACCGACACTTCCTGTGCCCAGGTCTGAAACATATTTCCTTCACTGTTCGAACCAGCCATCGGGAATTTCAAAGGAACAAAAGTGCAGATGCACCTTATCCCGGGGGTGCGCCCAATCCATCACAAGGCGAAAGCAGTACTGTACATGATGAGAGAAAGGATAGAGATCGAACTAGACCAGCGGCAAGAGAGGGCATCATTTCATCGATCGAGTTCAGCGAGTGGGCCAGTCCTATTCTCCCAGTTCTCAAGGGAGATGGCACAGTCAGAATCTGTGGCGATTACAATGTAACTATCAATCGGTTCTCCCTGCGGGACCAACATCCAGTACCAAAAGCCGATGAACTCTTTGCAACGCTGGTGGGAGGAAAGACTTTCACGAAGCTGGATCTGACCTCAGCCTACATGACGCAAGAACTGGAGGAATCATCGAAGGTCCTCACCTGCATCAACAAGCACAAAGGTCTTTTTGTTTATAACAGATACCCGTTTTGAATCCGATCAGTGGCGGCGATATTCAAGAGAAGCATGGAAGGTTTAGTGAAGTCGGTCCCGGACACCGTGGTCTTCCAGGATGACATCTTGTTCACCGGTCAGAACGCAGTCGAGCATCTGCAGAACCTGGAGGAGGTTCTTATTCGACTCAACTGCGTGGGGCTCAGGTTAAAACGCTCGAACTGCATTTTCCTGGCGCTTGAAGTGGAGTTCCTGGGAAGGAGGATTGCGGTGGATGGCCTCAGGCCCACCAACGCGAAGAGGTACGCAATCGAGAATGCACTGAGGCCACAGAACATGACGGAGCTGCGGTCGTTTCTGGGACTCTTGAACTAATTTGTTAACTTCTTACCGGGTCTCAGCACCCTGCTAGCATGACTACATGTCTTACTAGGAAAAGGGGGCGAATGGGCTTGGGGCAAAAGCCAAGAAAATGCCTTTGTAAAAGCGAGAAAGTTGTTATGCTCAAACAAATTGCTTGTGTTGTATGATCCATGTAAGCGTTTGGTATTAACATGTGATATGTCGTCATATGGCGTCCGGTGTGTATTGCAACAAGCTAATGATTTTGGGAAACTGCAACCGGTTGCTTATGCATCCAGGTGTCTCTCTAAGGCCGAGAGAACCAAAAGCATGATTGAAAAAGAAGTGTTAGCGTGTGTTTATAGGGTAAATAAAATGCATCAATATTTGTTTGGGCTAAAATTCATATTGGAAACTGACCATAAGCCACTCATATCCTTGTTTTCCGAGAGTAAAGGGATAAATACCAACGCATCGGCCCGCATCCAAAAATGGGCGCTCACGTTGTCCGCATACAGCTAAGCCTTCCGCCACAGGCCAAGCACAGAAAACTACGCCTATGCTCTCAGTAGGCTGCCATTGCCCACGACGGAGGTGGAAATGGCACAGTCCGCAGATCTAGCCATGGTTATGGAAGCATTTGAGAGTGAGAAATCACCCATCACTGCCCGGCAGATCAAAACCTGGACAAACCAGGACCCCTTATTATCTCCAGTCAAAAGCTGTGTGCTTCATGCGAGCTGGTCCAGGGTCCCAGTGGAAATGCAGGAAGAGTTAATTCCGTTCCAGCAGCGCAAAGATGAAATGTCTGTACAGGCAATCGAGTAGTGGTCCCCAAGAAGGGCAGAGAAACTTTCATCAATAGCCTTCACAATACCCACCCAGGCATTGTAATGATGAATGCGAAAGCCAGATCCCACGTGTGGAGGCGCGGCATCGATGCGGACTTGGAGTCCTGCGTTCACAGATGTAATACATGCTTGCAGTTGAGCAATGTACCCATGAGGCAACGCTAAATTAATGGTCTAGGCCCTCCAAACCGTGGCTTCGGGTCCAAGTCAACTATGCAGGCCTATTCTTGTGTAAAATGTTCCTTGTGGTTGTAGATGCGTACTCCAAGTGGAATGAATGTGAGATAATTGTATTAAATTATGGACAAGGTCCCAAGTGACTTCCCGGCACTGTCGTGGCCAAAGAGGAGAGCAGGGAGTTTCGGGTCAAACTTACAAATGGATTAATTCACCGGAAACACTTGGACCAAATCAAAATCAGATTCAAGGACTACCCTGAGCAAGCCACATTGGAACCTACCTTTTTGGATCCCCCAACACACACACCAGTGGCAATCGACACTATGGTTGACCACAAAGCAGAACCAATCATTCACAGCAGCCCTGCAGGGACCAACACACCAGGCAGCCCAGCAAGGCCAGCTGCACAGCAGCCCAGCGAGGGCCCAACAAATGTCTCAACAACACCAGCTTTCACACCGAGACGATCGACCAGGACAAGAAGGGCCCCAGATCGACTCAGATTGTAAATAGTTACACTATTGACTTTGGGGAGGAATGTTATTATATATGTGGACTTGTATTTACTCTGTACAGCCACCAGAGGGCTCATTCCCTGGAGTCCCAAGGGATCCCATCATCCCTTGGGAGAACAGGTATTTAAGAAGGCTTCACAGGTTGGAGAGGGACTCTGGAGACTTGCAATAAAATACTACGGTCACACTTTACATTGAGCTCACCGTGTTCAATCTGACTCTTTCTCCATACACAATAGATACCCACCCTCCTATATGCCTGAGACACATGGACAATATACAGTCGGCACCTCAAAGCACTGGAGAAGTACCACCAACGCTGCCTGCACAAAATCCTGCAAAGTCCCTGGGAGGATAGGTGCACCAACGTCAGCGTTCTCTCTCAGGCCAACATCCCCAGTATCAAGGTGCTGACCACACTCGATCAGCTCCACTGGGCGGGCCACATCATCTGCATTCTCGATGCTAGACTCCGAAACAGGCACTCTACTCCGAGCTACGTCACGGCAAGCGAGCCCCCGGAGGGCAGAGGAAACTCTTCAAGGACACCCTCAAAACCTCCTTGAATATATGTAACATCACCAACGGCTCTTGGGTATCCCTGACCGAAATCCACTCAAAGTGTAGGAGGAGCATCCGAGAACGTGCTGAATGCCTCGAGTCTCTTTCACGGGAGCACCGGATGCCAAGCGCAAACAGCGGAATGAGCGCATGACAAGCCAAGGACTCCACCCACCGATCCCTCCAACCACTGTCTGCCCCAGACACCGCCTGTGACAGAGACTGTGGGTCCCGCATTGGGCTCATCAGTCACCTGAGAACTCGTGTTTGTGGAAGCAATTCATCCTCTACCCCGAGGGACTGCCTGAGAAGATAACCTGTATGGAGTCCGTCTAGTCCTCGTAGTGTTCACCTTTATTGCAAAGGGGATAGAGTATCAAGGCAGACAAGTCCCGCGACAACTCTGCAGGATATTGGTGAGGCCGCACCTGGAGTACAGCGTCCAGATTTGATATTTTTATTTAAGGAGGGACATACTTGCATTGGAGGCAGTTCAGTGAAGGTTCATGAGCTTGATTCCTGAAATGATGGGGTTGTCTTTTGAAGAAACTTTCAGCAGGTTGGGCATATATTGGAGCTTAGAAAAATGAGAGGTGATTTTATTGAAATGTATAAGATTCCGAGGAGACTTGACAGTGTACATGCAGAGAGGATTCTTCCCCTTGTGGTGGAATCTAGAAGTAGGGGGCATATTTTCAGAATAAAGGGGCGCCCATTTAAAACGGAGATGGGTAAGAATTTCTTCTCTGAGAGACTTGTGAATCTGTAGAATTCTCTTCCCCAGAGAGCTGTGGAGGGTGGGTCAGTGAATATATTTATGGTGTTGATAGACAGATTCTTGAATGATAGGGGAGTCACAGAGTATGGGGAGCAGGCAGGTTCGTGGAGTTGAGGCCAAGATCAGATCAGCTATGATCTTATTGATGGCGGAGCCGGTTCGAGTGGTCAAATGGTGGACACCTGATCCGAAGATGTTCTTATGTGTGTTGTGTTTCTGTGCCGGTGTGTGTGTTAGTGTGTGTGTTTCTGTGTAAGACTTACGTTAATTAAGACAGGTTTAACCTGTAAAGTTTATGTCTTTTCCCTACACTTTACAGAGCTGGACTTGTGAGACAAAAACAACACAGACTCCGGGTGTATGTCACCCACCCCTCTACTGGGGTTATCTTAATTGGTAAACCAAAAGAGATACAAGCAATCACGATTGCATCAAATACACAATCATTTCTCATTATTATGTTGCAGCGATCTATCCCGTTAAAATATTTCCTAACAGTTAAATTTGCCGATTACATAAGTGCTCGCAAAGCAGACACACTCACACCTGAGAGTTAACTCCAACCGTGCTTAGCGATTGGAAATTAACCTCCTGATTCTCTTGGTAACTGACCAGGTTACCAATCGCTGGATTGCAGTGCTGCCCTCATGTGTCACAGCCATTTTATACTGTTTTTTTCAGAATGACTGCCCACCGTGTACATAATTGTCCAGATTTAATTCACAGCGAATGTTTTTCACAATGTATGTGAGTTTCATTCTCGTATCTCCTTGTTGCAGCTCTATTACTGTTCCCAGGCAATGTCTTTTTGCAGCTGCGAGCTGTTAAAACCCTGGAGAAAGCTTTTTGAATTCGCAATGCTTTCTGTGTCTTTACAAATGGTCATCATAGGTTTTTTGCCATCTTTGAGCAGTTTGCGAGCACAGTTATTTGCAGAAAATGAGACAAAAGAATGCTGTGGTCTTACAGATCGAACCAGAGGTAAAGGGACTCGAACTTTTCGAGTCCCAGTAACTTTTAGTTCAGTTCAGTATCCTCTCCTTTCGTCTGTGTTTCCTGAATCAGTGTGACACACTCCTGCTGCTGGCGTCTCCTGTTAACAAAGTAGGTTATTATCAGACAATGCAACACAATCCCTGGCTGTACAGCGACCAACACATGTGAGACAATCCGTATCCACGGAAGATTTTCACTGTTCGATATAATGTCCAGCCAGGATGTAACATCGGCAATCTTAAACATTTCTTTACATACTTCACGGTTTTTCTAGGCCATAATAGTGGCTTTGGAACTGTTAAACACATTTCATTAACTTTGCCAAGTGTTCCGGTGGAGCTGGGATGCCAAAGTCAAATTGCACCATGTACTGGTGAAATTGCTTCTTTAATGCATCTTCCACAGCAATATCTACTTGCCTCTGCTGATAAATGCAGAACGAAACCCGTGCCCCAAGTCTTACAGTTTGGGCTGCGGTATAGCATATGTTCCCATCCCGCTGGGATAATTCAGGTTGGCACTATACTGGTATTGCCATTGTATGGTGGTGACACAATACTCACCCTTCCCTCTATATGCAGATCGTACGGGGAAAATGCTGTCCCGCAATTACCTTCACGGTATAGCTACATGCTATCACATCCCACTTAAACCCGCACGCTTGGGCTGCATGTTCTGCCACATCGAAGGGACAAGTGAACGTGTCCCCGAACTTCAGCACATCTAGTTAGGCCTGGGGCTACCCATGTTGTCCCATCTACCCACGTCACATACTACGGGGCTTCATAGTAGCTGACGAAATGGTCTCCCTGACGTAATCCTACGTTCTGTACTCGGAACAAAGGATTTGAGGTTATTTTCTCAGGCATGATTGGGTAATAACATAAAGTCACGCTGTTCTGGTAGACGGCATTCGTGCCTCACCGGGTATACCGGTACCAACCGCCTGACTTGGCACAGAGTCTGAGCTCGTTGGTAAATGCGCAGCGCCCTCAGAATGTCGATCAATTGCCCACGATGGGGGCTTTCCCTCAGCAATATTCTGCAGGTTCTTGTCAGGCTCGTTCCATTAACCAAGATGCGCACCTTACACGTATATTTAACGTCAGCAGGCTGCAGCTCGTGGGGGTGCCGCAGGGATCAGTGCTGGGGCCTTGGCTATTTACAATCTATATGAATGACCTAGGTGAAGAGACCGAGTGTAATGTTTCAAAACGTGGTGGGACAGTAAGCTGTGAGGAGAAGACAAAATGTCTGCAAAGGGATATAGATAGACTAAGTGAGTGGGTAGTAAGGTGGCAGATGGAGTATAATGTGGGGAAATCTGAGATTATTAACTTTGGTAGAAAGAATAGGAAAACAAAATATTTTTTAAATGGTGAGAATCATTTAAATACTGGTGTTCAGACAGATTTGAGTGTTCTTGTGCAAAAATACTCAGACAGCTAGCATGCGGGTGCAGCAAGCAAGTAGGAAGGCAAATGGCATATTGTCCTTTATTACAAGTGGGTTGGAGTATATGAGTAAAGACGTCTTGGTAGAATTGTACAGGACCTTGGTGAGACCACACCTGGAGTATTGTGCAAAGTTTTGGTCTCCTTATCGAAGGAAGGATATACTTGACTTGGAGGCGGTACAATGTACGTTCTCTCGACTGATTCCTGGGATGAGAATGCTGTCTTACGTTAAGAGATTGTGTAGAATCCTCTAGGGTATTCTGTATGTTCTAGAGTTTAGACAACTGAAAGGTGATATTGTTGAAACATACAGAATGCTTACAGGACATGACAGGTTGGCTGCAGGAAGGATATTTCCCCTGGCTGGAGAGTTTTCTTAGCAGACACCATAGCAACTAACTTAAAGGCTGAAGCTTATATTTTGCAGAACAAATGGTCTTCTGTGCATTACATTACAACAACAACTTGTATTTATTTGCATGAATTATATTCAAAATAGCTCTGCACTTGCATTTTTAACCTAAGATCTAATTCATTTGTGGATACACGATTTCGTTGCCATTATTGATCAAAGGCATATGTAAAACCTGGACAATATTGAACCCTGTAATAGATTATGAACTGGAGGTGCCAAATCAGTTCATAACCAAAAACATGGCTCAAGTACCTCTCTAAAATAATGCATGTATATACATACATAATTCAATTAACCAACTTATCAGCATAAGCAATTGTCTAAAATACACAACAAGATTACAAAGGGTTAAACGGATTTCAGCTCTAAATCCAGAAAGGTGGGTGGAGCTGAGACAAACATACAGACACTCTCTTTTCTAAAGACAGGCTTTCGAGCAAACAACAAATTCATCATCTCCCTAAATATTCACTTTAGTTAGTCTTGCGACAAATGCACATTTTCCATGCAAACTGGAATTTCAACATTCAAGCTTCTTTTAGTCAATTATATCCGATGTTTTTTTTATTTTTTTCTGGACACAAACACTGACAACGTCAAGTGTCAGTTTCAACTTCCCCTTTAATCCCCGTTCCTTTAAAACCTTTTGAATTTGCAAAGACTTTTGCGTCACTAATAATTTTGTCAACCCATTTTTTCAGCCATCTTGGAGCAATGTTCATGCAGTTATTAGCAGAAAATGAGCCCCAATAAATGCTGTAGTCTTACAGACGCTGCAGTTTAGCAGCACTGAATCTTTGGCTGATATATGCCAGTACTTTTTAAAAGCTATTAGGGTTTCTGCCTCTGCCACCCTTTCAGGCAGTGAGTTTCAAACCTCAAACACCCTCTGCGTGACAAGCGTCCCCTCAAATCCTAACTAAACCTCCTGCAACTGAGTTTGCATTGTTTCCCCCTGATTGTCAACCCGTTGAAACGACTTCTTGAGCAAGTCCCTGAAGTCCTGCCACATAAAGATGTGGAGGAAGGGGTTGATGCAGCTGTTGATGCAGGCCAGGCCGCGGCTGAATGGGACACCCACCATCAGCGCCATGAGCCAGTCTTCGTCGTGTGGGTGGAGCAGCAGGGCGAGGATAGAGCAGATGTTGTAGGGCGCCCAGCACAGGAGGAAGGCCAGGATGATGGCGGCCTTGAACCTGAAGGGCTTGCTGCTGCTGGGCGCCCAAGCGGTCCCGCCTCAGCCGCAGACCGATGATGGTGCAGCTGGCGGTGATCACCAGGAATGGGAGGAGGAACCCGATGAGGAAGTTGGTGAGAGTCAGTGCTCGGTACCGGGCATCATGCAGGCTCTTTGCCTGCTCCGGCACCGCCCAGTCATCATCCTCTCCATGGTCCGTCATGTTCAGTGCCAGCCTCTCGCCCTCTAGCGGGTACTCGGTCACCCCGGGACACCAATTGTCGGAAGACGAACGATGGCGCACTCCCGATGGCAGCTGCTACCCGCATCCCCAGGCTGAGCAGGGTGGCCAGCCACAGGCCGCAGTGGTTCTGGGACCAGATGGGCAGGACCACCGAAAAGCAGCGGTCCACGCTGATGGAGGCCAGCGTAAAGACGTTGGCGTGCAGACAGAGCACCACCGCCCCATTGCTGAGCTTGCAGAGCAGCCAACCGAAGGGCCAGTGGTTGTCCAGGGCGATGTCAGTGATGTAAAGAGGGAGCAGCAGAGAGACGGTGAAGTCTGCCATGGCAAGGCTCTGCAAACAGACGGTCTCTCATGTACCTACATTTTGCACATTACTGTGAGAAGATGTACAAATTCCAGCTAACAAGTTAGACACCACGTACATAAATATAGCACTTCGAGGAATCGTACAAAATCCATACAATTCTTTCTGCACCACAGTCAGAAAGTATATAAAACACATATTAAAATATATACAAATACATATTATGGCTCCTTACCATTACGTAACCTCCTCCCATCATCTGATCAAAGTCCTTCTGCTGTGGCTGACATTTGCATGCCTGACCTGGCAATATCCATTCCGTCATTAGCAAACTGATATATGCTACCTGCACGGGTTAGAGGCAGAGTAAAGCTCCCGCTACACTGTCCCCATCAAACACTCCCAGGGCAGGTACAGCACGAGGTTAGATACAGAGTGAAGCTCCCTCTACACTGTCCCTATCAAACACTCCCAGGGCAGGAACAGCACGGGGCGAGACACAGGGTAAAGCCCCTTCTACACTGTGCCACCAGAAATAAACCCAGGGCAGGTGTTGTGTATCTGCAAAGCATGCACGCCCATGTTCCGCCACCAGGGAGCTCATCCCCTGAAGTCCCAAGGGATCCCAGCATCCCTTGGGAGCGTTGTACATAAGCCGGCCCCTGAGGCCTGTTCCTCAATCTGGAGTGTCTTATTAAAGAATGGGGTCACTGTTACTTTAATCTCCCTGTGTGCAGCCTCGTCTGTGTTCAGAACACAAAAACTGGCGACGAAAATACGAATCCAACGCAAAGATGCAGCAAACTGTGGGCATCCTGGAGAAGTTCTCGGAGGGTGAGGACTGAGAAGTCTATGTCGAACCCTAGACCAGTACTTTGTAGCCAACGTGCTGGACGGAGAAGGGAGCGCTGCAAAAATGAGAGCGCTCCTCCTCACAGTCTGCGGGGCACCGACCGACAGCCTCATGTTGAATCTTGTGGCTCCGGCGAAACCCACAGATAAGGCATATGAGGAGCTGTGTACACTGGTTCGTGAGCATTTAACCCAAGGGAGAGTGTGCTGATGGCGTGGTATCGGTTCTACAAGTGCCAGCGATCTGAAGGTCAGGAAGTGGCGAGCTACATCTCTGAGGTAAGGCGATATGCAAGATAATGTGAGTTTCAGGCCTACCTGGAGCAAATGCTCAGAAACATTTTTGTACTGGGCATTGTCCATGAGACCATCCCACGAAAATGTTTGACGGTAGAGACACCGACCCGAAGTAAGGCCATTTTGATAGCACAGGCGTTTATGTCCATCAGTGAAAACACCAAACAAATCTCTCAGCACCCAAGTGCTAGCAATGTTCATAAATTAATTGGAACTGTGTTTGCGAGCAGAAATGTGCAGGGCAGAAACTACGAGTCTGCAACTGATAGCAGGCCTCAGGTGACCCAGATGACTCAGAGTCCCCCAAAAAAGGATGAATGCAAGGCAATTCAGACCTTGTTGGCGTTGTGGAGGCTTCCATTCAGCCTATTCATGCCGTTTCAAAAGGTATGATTGAAAGAGCTGTGGAACAATGGGGCACCTCCAACGAGCTTGCAAACGAGCTGCAAGCTCTGCAAAACCTGCTAGCCACCACGTGGCAGCGGAAGATCTGTCCATTGTGGATCAAATCAATTTCGAGCCTCAGAGAGAGGAGGCGGATTTTGAAGTACACGGGGTGCACACATTTTCGACGAAATGTCCACCTATAGTGCTAAATGTAAAATTGAATGGCTTGCCCGTCGCCATGGAACTGGACACTGGTGCTCGCCAATCCATCATGAGTAAAAAGATGTTTGAGAGATTGTGGTGCAACAAGGCATTCAGACCAGCCCTGAGCCCCATCCACACAAAACTGATAACGTATACCAAAGATCTTATCACTTGCTGGGCAGTGCCATGGTCAAGGCATAAACTGTCACTCTGGATTGTCCCGGACAATGGCCCCATACTGCTTGGAAGGAGCTGGCTGGCAAAATCCGCTGGAACTGGGATGACATCCGAGTGCTAGCACATGTCGATGAGGCCTCATTTACCCAGGTTCTGAACAGATTTCCTTCCCTTTTTGAGCCAGGCATTGGAAACTTTTGCGGGGCGAAGGTACAGATCCACTTGGTCCCAGAGGCACGACCCATTCACCACAAGGCGCGAGCGGTACCTCACATGATGAGGGAGACAGTGGAAATCGAGCTGGATAGGCTGCAACTCGGGGGCATCATCTCCCCAGTGAAATTCAGTGAGTGGGCCAGCCCGATTGTTCCAGTACTCAAAAGTGATGACATGGTCAGGATTTGCGGCAATTATAAAGTAACTATTAATAGTTTCTCGCTACAGGACCAATGCCCACTACCTAAGGCAGACGACCTATTTGTGACGCTGGCAGGAGGCAAGACATTCACTAAGCTCAACCTGACTTCGGCCTACATGACGTAGGAGCTGGGGTATTCTTCGAAGGGCCCTCACCTGCATCAACACGCGCAAGGGACTGTTCATCCACAACAGATGCCAGTTTGGAATTCGGTCGGCTGCAGCGATCTTCCAGAGAAACATGGAGAGCCTACTCAAGGTGGTACCATACACGGTGGTTTTTCAGGATGATATATTGGTCACGGGTCGGGACACTGCCGAGCACCTACAAAACCTGGAGGAGGTCCTCCAGCGACTGGATCGCGTAGGGCTGCGGCTGAAGAGGTTGAAATGCATCTTTATGGCAACAGAAGTGGAGTTTTGGGGGAGAAAGTTCGCGGCGGACGGCATTCGGCCCACAGACGCCAAGACAGAGGCTATCAGGAATGCGCCCAGGCCACAGAACGTCATGGAGCTGCGGTCGTTCCTGCGACTTCTCAACTATTTTGGTATCTTCCTACCGGCGTTAAGCACCTTTTTAGAGCCACAACATGTGTTATTGGGCAAAGCTGAGAACTGGTTATGGGGAAAAAAACAAGTAATTGCTTTTGAGAAAACCAGAAACATTTTATGCTCCAACAAGCTGCTTGTATTGTATAACCCATGTAAAAGACTTGTGCTAGCATGTGACGCATCGTTATACGGAGTCGGGTGTGTATTACAACAAGCTAATGTTGCGGGGAAGTTGAAAACTGTCGCCTGTGCTTCCGGGACCTTGTCTAAGGCCGAGAGGGCCCACTGCCTGATTAAGAAAGAGGCATTAGCATGTGTGTTCGGGGTAAAGAAAATGCATCAGTACCTGTTTGACCTTAAATTTGAACTGGAAACCGATCACAAGCCCCTCACATCCCTGTTCGTCAAAAACAAGGGGCTAAATACTGTTGCCTCAGCCCGCATACAAAGGAGGGCACTCGCGCTATCAGCATATAACTATGCCATCCTCCACAAGCCAGGCATCAACAACAGTGCGGATGCTCTCAGTTGGCTACCATTGCCAACCACAGGAGTCGAACTGGCGCAGCCTGCAAACTTGTTGATGGTGGCACAGCCCGCAGACTTGTTGATGGTCATGGAAGCGTTTGAAAATGATAAATCACCTGTCACGGTCTGCCAGGTTAGGACTTGGACCAGCCAAGATCCTCTGCTGTCCCTAGTAAAAAAAACTGTGTACTGCATGGGAGCTGGGTCAGCATCCCTGTTGAAATGCAAGAGCCAATCAAGCCGTTCCAGCGGCGAAAGGATGAGCTGTCCATTCAGGCATCCTGCCTGCTGTGGGCTAGTGCTCCCAAAAAAGGGCAGGGAGACGTTCATCTCGGCTCTACAGAGCACACACCCGGGTGCAGCAATGATGAAAGCAAAAGCCAAATCCCACGTGTGGTGGCCTGGTATCGAATCTGACTTAGAGATTCCTGTGTACGGCAACGCAGTGTGTGTGCTCAGTTGAGCAAGGCGCCCAGAGAGGCACCACTAAGTTTGTGGTCCTGGCCCTCCAGACCATGGTCGAGGATCCATGTCAATTATGCGGGCCCATTCCTCGGTAAAATGTTCCTGGTGGTGGTGGATGCTTTTTCAAATTGGATTGAATGTTAAATAATGTCGTGAGGCACTGCCACAGCCACCATTAAAAGCTTGAGGGCCATGTTTGCCACCCACGGTCTGCCTGACCTACTGGTCAGTGACAACGGGCAAAGTATCACCAGCGCCGAATTTAAAGAATTCCTGACCTGCAATGGGATCAAACATGTCACCTTGGCCCCGTTTAAACCAGCCTCCAATGGGCAGACAGAGCAGGCAGTACAAACCATCAAACAGAGCCTTAAACGAGTCACAGTCGGCTCACTCCATGCCCGCCTGTCCCGAGTACTGCTCAGCCACCACACAAGACCCCACTCGCTCACAGGGGTGCCCCCGGCTGAGCAACTCATAAAAAGGAGACTTAAAACCTGACTCTCGCTGTCGCTGCATGATCAGGTAGAGAGCAGGCGGCAGCAACAAAATGTAAAGTATGGTCGCACCACTGTGTCACGGGAACTTGATGTGAATGACCCTGTGCATGTGCTAAACTATGGACAAGGTCCCAAGTGGATCGCAGGCATGGTGATAGCCAAAGGAGGGAATAGTGTGTTTTTATTCAAACTAGACAATGGACAAATTTGCAGAAAGCACCAGGACCAAATGAGGCTGAGGTTCACAGACTGCCCTGAACAACACACAGCCCAAACCACCTTTTTAGAGCCCACAACACACACCAAAAGGATCAACGACAACATGCCGGACCAGGAAATCGAACCCATCACGCCCAACAGCCCAGCAAGGCCAGGCTCACCTAGCAGCTCACCTAAACTGTGGCACAATTGAGGAAGAGTGGAGGACTTTTAAGGAGCTCTTTCATAGTGCTCAACAAAAATATAGTCCAATGAAAAAGAAGGGCGGTAAGTGAAGGGATAACCAGCCGTGGATAACCAAGGAAATAAAGGAGAGTATCAAATTAAAAACTAAGGTGGCCAAGGTTAGTGGGAAACTCGAAGATTGGGAAAATTTTAAACGCAATCAAAGAGTGACTAAGAAAGCAATAAAGAAAGGAAAGATAGATTACGAAAGTAAACTTGCGCAAAACATAAAAACGGATAGTAAAAGCTTTTACCGCTATATAAAACGGAAAACAGTGACTAAAGTAAATGTTGGTCCATTAGAAGATGAGAAGGGGGATTTAATAATGGGAAATGTGGAAATGGCTTCACCTTAAACAATTATTTTGCTTCGGTCTTCACAGTGGAAAACACAAAAACCATGCCAAAAATTGCTGGTCACGGGAATGTGGGAAGGGAGGACCTTGAGATAATCACTAGGGAGGTAGTGTTGGACAGGCTAATGGGACTCAAGGTAGATAAGACCCCTGGTCCTGATGAAATGCATCCCAGGGTATTAAAAGAGATGGCGGAAGTTATAGCAGATGCATTCGTTATAATCTACTAAAATTCTCTGAAAGGCGAATGGAAAGTTGGCCTTCATTGCGAGAGGGATGGAGTAAAAAAGCAGGGAGGTCCTGCTGCAACTGTACAGGGTATTGGTGAGGCCGCACCTGGAGTACTGCGTGCAGTTTTGGTCACCTTACTTAAGGAATGATATACTAGCTTTGGAGGGGGTACAGAGACGATTCACTGGGCTGATTCCGGAGATGAGGGGGTTAAATTATAATGATGATAGATTGAGCAGACTAGGTCTTTACTCGTTGGAGTTCAGAAGGATGAGGGGTGATCTTATAGAAACATTTAAAATAATGAAAGGGTTAGACAAGATAGAGGCAGAGAAATTGTTTCCACTGGTCGGGGAGACTAGAACGAGGGGGCACAGACTCAAAATACGGGGGAGCCAATTTAAAACCGAGTTGAAAAGGAATTTCCTCTCCCAGAGGGTTGAGAATCTGTGGAATTATCTGCCCAAGGAAGCAGTTGAGGCTAGCTCATTGAATGTATTCAAATCACAGATAGATAGATTTTTAAACAATAAGGGAATTAAGGGTTATGGGGAGCGGGCGGGTAAGTGGAGCTGAGTCCACGGCCAGATCAGCCATAATCTTGTTGAATGGCGTAGCAGGCTCGAGGGGCTAGATGACCTAATCCTGTTCTTAATTCTTATGATCTTATGTTTATTCAGGAATTGTGCAAACTTTGCAGCAATAGATTATGCTTACTCAGTGAAACAAACGTGAAAAACTAAAGCAATGCATAAATCAAACACGTGGTACAAAATGGATGAGATGTTCACACAAGGTCAAACCAATTTTTCAAATCTCGAGAAAAAAGATCGTTCTCCGAAGTGAAATTGAGTTTTAGTGACGAGGAAGCTTCCTTTTTAGTTGAATCATTTGTTGTCTTTTTTAAACAAATTTCAGAATGATTGTCCAGGAAGATTTCACCGCAGTCTTCAGCTCTTCTATGAATTTCCTGCATAAATACACGGGTTTCGAAAGCAACTCAAAAATGTTTACTTTGTGCCTGTCTCAGTGGCGATATATCCACGGTCTGTGCGGTCACCTCGGTAATAATTGATGTTTGATAGTCTGGTAGTTACGAAACACACGGCATTTGTCAGCCACAAAAATATAAAACTGCCCGATATAGCAAAGAGTAAAATGATGGATTTCCTTCGGCTTTCCATCTCTGAAACGCTCTCGTTCTCACTCTTTGTTGCCTCGGAGTCCTCTGCTCGATCGACTGATGTCTAAAATACGTCTGATTGTCAAATAATTTAACAAGGCAATTAAAGAAAAGTGAAGCCATACGCCCAGGCATTGTGAAACCAGATGTACACTAAATCTGCAGGTGATGAAATAAAAGCCACACTTGTCCGGCCGCCCCACTGCACCTCGTTAATTACGTACTGAGGATCAAATGCAAAGAAAATAGGGATGTTCTTTAAAAAGATTACAATTGTTAAAGTTGGTACAACCGCGGCCGCATTTCTCACGGTGCAATACTTTATTTTAAACGTCTGGCAGCAGATAAACACAAATTGGTCAAATGTGAAGGAGACGGTGAACCAAACAGACAATTCGAGGGTTACAGCAGTCACATATCGAATGAAATTACACGCGGGAGTGTGGGGCAGGAGGGAAACTGGGAAGCGATAATTGAAATAATCATACACTATTACGACAATGATCATGATCAGTAGATCTGCAGTTGCCATGGTCGCCATGTAGACAGAGATACACTTGGAAAGGCCGCAGTTTCCTCGGGAGGGAATCAGAATTGTCACCAAGTTCGCTGTCAGTAAAAGGGAGCAGGGAAATAATGTTAGGCTGTCTGATTGAAATAGAAACACAGTTAAATGTTAAGACCATTTTACTCCAGTCAGGGCGATTATCAACACGGAGCAGTGTGAGAACAGGATTTGGACTGGAGCCATTATCTGGGCAAACGACCCACACATTTTAATGAGCTGCTGCAGTGCTCACTCTGCCTGGGGTGGCAAGACGGTCTGGAAATCCTGCTGTTCGAGCTTCAGGGAACACAGTCACTGAAATAAAGTTATTGGTTTAAAGGACACGCAGAAAATGCAGACACACAGTTCTGACATGTTTCCTGTCACTTCCAATAGTGTAAGTCAGCCAACTAGAAATTTGGTCACATTATCCTGTAGGGTTATGGTTAACAACCGATTAACAACACACTTGTTACAATGACACACCGGGGATATTGACGGCTGCGAGAATCGGGTAGAAAATATCTTTGATCAGTAGAATTGCTGGTCGCCCCATCTCCTGTGAGAACGGAGCTGAAAGACACTGACTGAAGCACGGCTCAGGCAATGGAATAGAACCGATATTTATCCACGCGTCTATTCCCCAGGGAGTAAATTGGATGAAATCGTCATTATCATTAGTGCAGACATTGAACAAACAATCGATCGGTTGGATTTTTATCTGGTACGTCAGATTAATACACAAGAACATTGAATAGTAATATCTGTGTACACGATCAGTTTCTTGGTAAATTAAATCTGTTTGATACAAAAGAAACTTTTAAAGCATGCCCACTTGCGCGAGTGTGCTGTCAGAAATTATCTCACTTTGAAGAATCTTCAGAGACCAGTGCAAGTGGTGGAATCTTACAATTTCCAACGGACCATGAGCAGTATTGTGTTTGTGTTTCCCACATACACTCCCACACACACACACACTCCCTCCCCCAAATACACACCCCCCATACACAAACACCCCCCCCACACACACACACTCCCCCCCACACACATACACACTCCGCCCACACACACACACACCCCCCCCACACACACACATTACCCCCACACACATATACACACTCCCCCCACACACACACACTGCCCCCCCACACACACACACTCCCCCGCACATACACACACTCCCCCCCACACACACACATACACTCCCCCCCACACAGAAACACACTCCCCCCACACACACACACACTCACCACCAACACATACACACTCCCCCCAACACACACACACTCCCCCCCTACACACACACTCACACACCCTCCCACACAGACACACACACACCCACACACACACACTCCCCCCCCCACACAATCACACTCCCGCCCACACACACACACTCACACTACCCCCCACACACACACAAACTCCCCTCCCCACTCACACACACACTCCCCACACCCCCACACACAAACACTTCCCCCCCACACACACACACACACACTCCCCCCACACGCACACACACACCCCCCCACCATACACAGACACTCACCCCACACACAGACATACAATCCCCCCACACACACACACACTCGCCCCCACACATTCACAGTCCCACCCCCACACACACACACATTCTCCCCTCACAAACACACACACGCACTTCCCCCCACACACACACACACTCCCCCCCACACGCACACACACACCCGCCACATACACACACTTCCCCCCCACACATTCACATTCCCTCCCACACACACACACCCCCACACAAACCCACTCAGACTACCCCCACATACACACACAAACTCCACTCCCCACTTGCGCACACACTCCCCACCACCCCACACACACACACTCCACCCCCACACAAACACACTCTCCGCACAAACACACACACACTCCCCCACCACACACAGACACTCACCCCACACACAGACATACAATCCCCCCCCCACACACACACACTCTCCCCAACACACACACACTCCCCCCCACACACACACACTCCCCCTCCACACACACACACACACTCTCCCCCCACACACACACACACACTCCCCCCCACACAAACGCACTCCCAGCACACACACACTCCCCCCCCACACACACACACACACTCCCATCCAAAAACACACTCCCGTCCCACACACACACTCCCCCCCCACACACACACTCCCCCCACACACACACAATCCCCCCCACACACACAAATCGCCCCCCCACACACACACACACTCACCACACACACACTCCCCCCTACACAAACACACACACACACACCCACACACAAACACGCACACTCCCCCCACCATTCACACACACTCCCCCTCACACACACTCACACTCCCCCCCCCCCACACACACACACTCCACCCCCCACACACACACACGCACTCCTACCGCAAACACACACTCCCTCTCCCGAGACATACCCTCCCCCCCACACAGTCACAGTACCCCTCCCACACACACACACTCCCCCCCACACACACACTCCCACCCACACACTCACACACAGACTACCCACACATAAACAACACACAGACACTCCCCCCCGACACACACGAACTCTCCCCCACACACACACACTCCGCCCTCACACACACGCACACACACACTCCCCCCCACACACACACACTCTCCCCACACACACACACACTCCCCCCCACACATACAAACTCCCCCCCACACATACACACGCCCCCCACACACATACACTCCCCCACACACGCACACACTCTCCCACACACAGATACAAACTCCTCCCAAACACACACACACACAAACTCCCCCCACACAGACACACTCCCCCACCCACGCACACACTCCCCCCACAGACACACACTCCCGCCCACACGCACACACACTCCCCCCCCACACACACGCACTCCCATCCCCACACACACACCCTCGCCCCCCACACACACACTCCCCCCACCACACACACACTCCCCCACCCCACACACACACACACTCCCCCCCACACAAACACACATCCCCCACACACACACACGTCCCCCACACACACACACACATTCCCCCACACACACACACAGACACACTTCCATCTCACACACACCCCACACACACATACACTCCCCCCCACACACACACACTCCCCCCCACACACACACTCACTCCCCCCACACAAACACACACACTCCCCCCGACACACACACACTCCCCCCGTCACACACACACACACACCCCCACACACAGACATACTCCCTCCCACACACTCTCACTGCCCCCCCACACACACACACTCAACCCCACACACACATACTCCCCCCCCCCACACACACACACACTCCCCTCCCACACACACACTCCCCCCCCACATACGCACTCCCCCCCCACACACACACACTCTCTCCCACACACACACTCCCCCCACACACACACACACACTCCCTCCCCACACACACACACTTCCCCCCACACACACACTCACTCCCCCCCCACACACACCCTCCCCCCCCACACACACACTCCCACACCCCCCCCACAAACACACTCTCTCCCCACACACAGACACACACACACATACACGCACACACATCGCACCCCCCCACCCAACCACACACTCCACCTGCCATCCCTCCATTGATGGTATTGGTAGAGTGAGGGCTTTGTCGGGCCATGAGGTTACAGCCTGTGAAGGAATACAATTCTGTTGCTGCTGATGGTCCACAGCGCCTTTTGAGTTGCTAGATCTGTTCTGAATCTATCCCATTTAGTGCCACACAGCACGATGGAGGCTGTCCTCAGTGTGAAGATGGGACTTTGTCTCCACAATGACTGTGAGGTGATCAGTGCTACCAATCCTGTTATGGGCAGATGCATTGGTGAGAATGACGTCAAGTAGGTTTCTCCCTCGTGTTGGTTCTCTCACCACTTGCTACAGGCCCAGTCTGACGGCTATGTCCTTCAGGACTCGGCCAGCTCGGTCAGTAGCGGTGATACCGAGCCTGTCTTCGTGATGGACATTGAAGTCCCCCACCCAGAGTACGTTCTGTGTCCTTGCTACCTTCAGTGCTTCTTCCAAGTGCTGTTCAACATGGAGGAGTACTGATTCATAGAACCATAGAAACATAGAAAATAGGTGGAGGAGTAAGCCATTCAGTTGATCATTCCCTTAGTACCCCTTTCCTGCTTTCTCTCCAAAGCCCTTGATCCCTTTAGCCATAAGGATCATATCTAACTCCCTCTTGAATATATCCAATGAACTGGCATCAACAACTCTCTGCAGCAGGGAATTCCACAGGATAACAACTCTCTGAGTGAAGAAGTTTCTCCTCATCTCAGTTCTAAATGGCTTACCCCTTATCCTTAGACTGTGTCCCCTGGCTCTGGACTTCCCAACATCGAGAACATTCTTCCCACATCGAACTTGTCCAGTTCCGTCAGAATCTTATATGTTTCAATGAGATCCCCTCTCATCCTTCTAAACTCCAATGTATAAAGGCCCAGTTGATCCAATCTCTCCTCATATGTCGGTCCCACCATCCTGGAAATCAGCCTGGTGAACCTTCGCTGCACTCCCTCAATAGCAAGTATGTCCTTCCTCAGATTATGAGACCAAAACTAAACACAATATTCCAGATGAGGCCTCATCAAGTCCCTGTACAATTGCAGTAAGACTTCCCTGCTCCTATATTCAAATCCTCTAGCTATGAAAGCCAACATACCATTTGCCTTCTTCACCGCCTGCTGTACCTGCATGCCAAATTACAATGACTGATGAACCATGACACCCAGGTCTCGTTGCACCTCCCCTTTTCATAATCTGCCGCCATTCAGATAATATTTTGCCTTCTTTTTTGCCAGCAAAGTGGATAACCTCACATGTATCCACATTATACTTCATCTGCCATGCATTTGTCCACTCACCTAACCTGTCCAAGTCACCCTGCAGCCTCTTCGCATGCTCCTCACAGCTCACACCGCCACCCAGTTAAGTGTCATCTGCAAACTTGGAGATATTACACTCAATTCCTTCATCTAAATCATTGATGTATATTGTAAATAGCTGGGGTCCCAGCACTGAGCCCTGCGGCACTCCACTTGTCACTGCCTGCCATTCTGAAATGGACCCGTTTATCCCAACTCTGTGCTTCCTGTCTGCCAACCAGTCTCTATCCACGTCAGTACATTACCCCGAATACCATGTGCTTTGATTTTGCACGCTAATCTCTTTTGTGGGACCTGCTCAAAAGACTTTTGAAAGTCCAAATACACCACATCCCCTGGTTCTCCCTTGTCCACTCTTCTAGTTACCTCCTCAAAAAATTCCAGAAGATTTTTCAAGCAAGATTTCGCTTTCAAAAATCCATGCTGACTTGGACCGATCCTGTCACTGCTTTCCAAATGCGCTGCTATTTCATCCTTAATAATTGATTCCAACATTTTCCCCACTACTGATGTCAGGCTAACCGATCTATAATTGCCCGTTTTCTCTCTCCCTCCTTTTTAAAAAGAGGTATTACATTAGCTACCCTCCAGTCCACAGGAGCTGATCCAGAATCGATAGACTGTTGGAAAATGATCACCAATGCTTCCACTATTTCTCGGGCCACTTCTGTAAGTACTCTGGGATGCAGACTATCAGGCTCCGGAGATTTATTGGCCTTCAATCCCATCAATTTCCCGAAGACAATTTCCCGCATAATAAGGATATCCTTCAGTTCCTCCTTCTCACTAGACCCTCGGTCCCGTGGTACATTCGGCAGGTTATTTGTGTCTTCCTTCTTGAAGACAGAACCAAAATATTTGCTGAGGGAGGACAGCCGGTGGTAATCAGCAGGTGGTTTCCTTGCCCATGCTTGACCTGAAGCTATGACACTTCCTGGGGTCCGGAATCAATGTTGAGCACTCCCAGGGCCACTCCCTCCCTTCCGACTGTATACCACTGTGCTGTCACACCTATCCTGCCGGTGGGACAGGACATACCCAGGGATGGTGATGGAGAAGACAACTTACAGGCCCACCTAGCTTTGTATCATCAGGTCCCCTCATCCAAATCATTGATATAGATTGTCCGCATGCCAGACATGAGACTCCCAAAGCAAGCACTCTACTCGAAACTCCTTCACGGTAAACGAGCCAAAGGTGGGCAGAGGAACGATTACAGGGACCACCCTCAAAGCCTCCCTGATAAAGTGCAACATCCCCACCGACACCTGGGAGTCCCTGGCCAAAGACCAGTCCGCAGAAGTGGAGGAAGTGCATCCGGGAGGGCGCTGAGCACCTCGAGTCTCGTTGCCGAGAGCGTGCAGAAACCAAGCGCAGGCAGCAGACGGACTCGTGCGGCAAACCAGTCCGACCCTCCCCTTCCCTCAGCGACTGTCTGCCCCACATGTGACAGGGACTGTGGCTCTCATATTGCATTGTTCAGCCACTTAAGGACTCATTTTAAGAGTGGAATCAAGTCTTCCTTGATTCCGAGGGACTGCCTATGATGATAGATTGTAAATAGCTGGGGCTCTAGCACCGAACCTTGCGATACCCCACTAGTTACAGTCTTGGAAATATATCGGCCGTTCCTTCATCGTCGCTGGGTCACAATCCTGGAACTCACTCCTTAACAGCACTGTGGGAGCACCTTCACCACACGGACTGCAGCGGTTCAAGAAGGTGGCTCATCGTCACCTTCTCAACGGGTGATTAGGGATGGGCAATAAATGCCGGCCTTGACGTTCACAGCCTATAACAAAAGGTCTTTCTGTTCCTGCAATCCCTTTAAAATTGCAGCATTTCGTTTATCTATCTCCTCGTTCTTCCGACCAAAGCCCCTCCCCTCACACTTGCACCATTTACGTCAATAAGTGTCTTTGAAAACCGTCATCCTCGCCCCGTTTCTCCATCATCCTTAACTTTCCCTTTGCTTCAAATCCGTCGCAATCCAGAACAACCAAACACTGGTCCTCGCGATACGGGTGAGGGACCCACCATATCCACATATTCTAGCCAGGGGGCCAGGCTCCGGACCCGAGGGTGAATCGTGTGCCTGGTGAGACAACAAACTCGCATGAGGTTAAAGAACGGGAAGAGGTTGCACAAGACTGGGGCTTGTGTCCCTGCTGGATTACAAGGTTGAGTGGCGATATGATCAAGGTGTTTCAGACAATTGACGATTTTGACAGGGCATAGAGAGATAAACTATTTCGACTGGTATGGGGGAGGGAGTCCAGAACAAGGGGGCGTAACGTTAAAATTAGATTTCAGGGGGTCATAGAACCAGAGAAAGTTACAGCACGGAAGGAGGCCATTCTGGCCCATCGTGTCTGCGCCGGACGACCAAGAGCTACCCAGCCTAATCCCACTTTCCCGCTCTCGGTCCGTAGCCCTGCAGGTTATGGCACTTCAAGTGCACATCCAGGTACTGTTTAAATGTGGTGAGGGTTTCTGCCTCGACCACCCTTTCAGGCAGTGAGTTCCACCCCAGACCCCCACCGCCCTTTGGGTGACGACATTTCCCATCAAATCCCCTCTAAAACTCCCCCACCAATTATTTTCAATCTCTGCCCCCTGGTTGTTGACCCCTCTGCCAATGGGAAACAGGTCCGTCCTATCTTGCTGCAGTTATACAGGGTATTGTTGAGGCCACAGCTGGAATACTGCGTGCAGTTTTGGTTTCCAGATTTACGAAAGGATATACTTGCTTTGGAGGCAGTTCAGCGGAGGTTCACTCGGTTGATCCCAGGAATGAGGGGGTTAACTTATGAGGAAAGGTTGAATAGGTTGAGCCTCTACTCATTGGAATTCAGAATAATGAGAGGTGGTCTTCTCGAAACGTGTACGATTATGAAGGGACTTGACAAGGTGGATGCAGAGAGGATGTTTCCACTGATAGGGGAGACTAGAACTAGGGGGCATGATCTTAGAATAAGGGGCCGCCCATTTAAAACTGAGATGAGAAGGAATTTCTTCTCTCAGAGGGTTGTAAATCTATGTAATTCGCTGCCTCAGAGAGCTGTGGAAGCTGGGTCATTGAATACATTTAAGGCAGAGAGAGACAGTTTCTTAACCGATAAGGGTATCAGGGGTTAGGGGGAGCGGGCTGGGAAGTGCACCTGAGTCCATGATCAGATCAGCCATGATCGTATTAAATGGTGGAGCAGGCTCGAGGGGCCGAATGGCCGACTCCTGCTCCTATTTCTTATGTTCTTATGTTATCCCCTCGATAAACACGGCGTCTGAGTAGTACATAGCAACATCCCATAAACAGCAACTGAAATAGGTTAGTGGTGAACCTGGCCATTTTGCTGTTGGTTGAGGGAGAAATGTTGCCGTGGACACCAGGAAAGAGAGATTCCCATTTTCAGAGATGCTCTCACAGCCTGGGGGTCATGCCAAAGCCCTTGACAGCCAATCAGCTACTTTGGAAGAGTAGTCACTGCTGTATTGTGGGAAACGCAGGACTCAAATTCTGCTCTGCCTGTTGGCATTGAGATAATGGCCAGATAATCTGTGATTTAGTGATGCTGGTTGGGGAAAACAGATTGGACCCAGGGAGAAATTCCTGGTCTTCATCCAAAAGTGAGGCAGTTACTTCTACATCAATCTGAGCGGGCAGATGAGACATTGATTTTAGCGTCTCTTCTGAAAGACGGCCCCTCCGACAGTGCGGGGCTCCCTCAGTACTGCCCCTCCGACAGTGCAGCACTCCCTCAATACTGCTCCTCCGACAGTGCGGCACTCCCTCAGTACTGCCCCTCCGACAGTGTAGCACTCCCTCAGTACAGCCCCTCCGACATTGCAGCACTCCCTCAGTACTGCCCCTCCGACAGTGTGGCATTCCCTCAGCACTGCACGTCCAACAGTACGGTACTCCCTCAGCACTGCCCCTCCCTCAGTACTGCCCCTCCGACACTGCAATGCGACCTCAGTACTGCCCCTCCGACAGTGCGGCGCTCCCTCAGTACTGCCCCTCCGACAGTGTGGCACTCCCTCAGTACTGCCCCTCCAACAGTGCAGCACTCCCTCAGTACTGCCCCTCCGGCAGTGCTTCATTCCCTCATTACTACCCCTCCGACAATGCAGCAATCCCTCAGTACTGCCCCTCCGACAGTGTGCCATTTCCTCAGCACTGTCCCTCCGACAGAACGGCACTCCCTCAGCACTGCCCCTCCCTCAGTACTTCCTCTACGACAGTGCAACACTACCTCAGTACTGCCCCTCCGACAGTGCGGCGCTCCCTCAGTACTGCCCCTCCGACAGTGCGGCGTTCCCTCATTACTGCCCCTCCGACAGTGCGGCGCTCCATCAGTAGTGCCTCTCTGACCATGCAGCGTTCCCTCAGTACAGCCCCTCTGACAGTGCAGCGCTCCCTCAGTACCGCCCCTCCAACAGTGCAGCACTCCCTCAGTACTGCCCCTCCGACAGTGTGGCACTCCCTCAGTATTGCCCCTCCGACATTGCAGCACTCCCTCAGTACTGCCCCTCCGACAGTGCGGCACTCCCTCAGTACTACCCCTCCGAAAGTGCGGCACTCCCTCTGTACTGCCGCCTCCGACAGTGCGGCACTCCCTCAGTACTGCCCCTCTGACAGTGCTGCGTTCCCGAAGTACAGCCCCTCCGACAGTGCGGTGCTCCCTCCGTACCGCCTCTCCAACAGTGCGGCGCTCCCTCGGTACTGCCTGTCTGACAGTACGGCACTCCCTCAATAAAGCCCCTCCGATAGTGCGGCGCTCTCTCAGTACTGCCCCTCCGACAGTGCGGCACTTCCTTGTACCGCCCCTCCGACAGTGCGGCACTCCGTCAGTACTGCCCCTCTGACAGTGCGGCGCTCCCTCAGTACTGCCCCTCCAACAGTGCGGCACTCCCTCAGTACTGCCCCTCCGACAGTGCGGCGCTCCCTCAGTACTGCCCCTCCGAAAGTGCGGCACTCCCTCATTACGCAGGTACAGCTAGTAATCTGGATGGCAAATGGAATGTTGGCCTTTATTGCAAGGGGGATAGAGTATAAAAGCAGGGAAATCATGCGGCAACTGTACAGGGTATGGTTGAGGCCACACCTGGAGTACTGCGTACCGTATTGGTCAGCGTATTTAAGGAAGGATATACTTGCATTGGAGGCAGTTCAGAGAAGGTTCTCTAGATTTTTTCTGGAGAAGAAGTGGTTGACTGATGCAGATGGGTTGACCAGGATGGGCTTTTACTCATTGGAATTCAGAAGAATGCGAGGTGATCTTATTGAAACATATGATATAATAAGTGGGCTCAATAAGTTGGATGCAGAGCGGATATTTCCACAGAATAGGGTAAACTAAAACTACGGGACATAGTCTCAGAATAAGGGGCCGCCCATTTAAAACTGAGATGAGGAGGAATTTCTTCTATCAGAGGGTTTTAAATCTATCCACCGAAGGAGATAATTCAGCAGGGGACCAAAAATATCTTCAAAGAGGTAGGTTTTAGGGACCGTCTTAAATAAGGAATGAGAAAGGCAAAGAGGTTTATGAAGGGAGTTCCAGAGCTTGGGGCCCAGGCAGCTGAAGGCACGGCCACAGATGGTTGAGTGATTATAATCAGCGGGTGCGCACAAAGACAAAAGGAGGAGAGCAAAGATCTCAGAGGCGTGTTGGGGTTGGAGGGATTACAAAGATAGGGATAGGTGTAGGGGCTGGAGGAGGTTATCAAGATAGCGAGGGGTGAAGGACTGGAGGAAATTAGAGAGATATGGAGGGGTGTCGGTGCTGGAGGAGGTTACAGAGATAGGGATGGTTTTCTAGACTAATATGTCAAGGAGCCAACGAGAGGGCAGGCTATCCTAGACTGGGTGATGTGTAATGAGAAAGGACTAATTAGCAATCTTATTGTGCGAGGCACCTTGGTGAAGAGTGAACATAATCTGCTAGTCTTCTTTATTAAGATGGAGAGTGGCACAGTTAATTCAGAGACTAGTGTCCTGAACTTAAGGAAAGGTAACTTTGACGGTATGAGACGTGAATTGGCTAGAATAGACTGGCGAGTGATACTTAAAGGGTTGACGGTGGATAGGCAATGCCAAACATTTAAAGATCACATGGATGAACTTCAACAATTGTACATCACTGTCTGGAGTAAAAATAAAACAGGGAAGGTGGCTGAACCGTGGCTAACAAGGAAAATTAATGGTAGTGTTAAATCCAAGGAAGAGGCATATAAATTGGCCATAAAAAAGCAGCAAACCTTGGAGAATTTTATAATACAGCAGAGTAAGACAAAGGGTTTAATTAGGAGGGTGAAAATGGAGTATGATAGGAAGCTTGCCGGGAACATAAAAACGGACTGCAAAAGCTTGTATAGATATGAAGACAAACGTAGGTCCCTTGCAGTCAGATTCAGCTGAATTCATAATGGGAAACAATGAAATGATGGACCAGTAAAACACATACTTTGGTTCTGTCTTCACGAAGGAAGACACAAAAAACCTTTCGGAAATATTAAGGGACCGAGGGTCTCGTGAGAAGGAGGAACTGAAGGAAATCATTATTAGGTGGGAAATTGTGTTTGGGAAATTGATGGGATTGAAGGCCGAAAAATTCCCAGGGCCTGATAGTCTGCATCCCAGAGTACTTAAGGAAGTAGCCCCATAAATAGTGGATGCATTGGTGATCATTTTCCAACAGTCTATCGACTATGGATTGGTTCCGATTGACTGGAGGGTAGCTAATGTAACAACACATTTTAAGAAGGGAGGGAGAGAGAAGACGGGTAATTATAGACCGGTTAGCCTGACATCAATAGTGTGGAAATTGTTGGAATCAATTATAAAAATGAAATAGCAGGACATTTGGAAAGCAGTGATGGGATTGGTCCAAGTCAGCATGGATTTATGAAAGGGAAATTCTGCTTCACAAAACTTCTAGAATTGTTTGAGGATGTAACTGGCAGAGTGGACAAGGGAGAACCAGTGGATGTGATGTACTTGGACTTTCACAAGGCTTTTGACAAGGTCCCACACAAGAGATTGGCATGCAAAATTAAAGCATATGGTATTGGGGGTGATGTACTGACGTGGATAGAGAACTGGTTGGCAGACAGGAAGCAGAGAGTCGGGATAAACGGGTCCATTTCAGAATGGCAGGCAGTGACTCGTGGAGTGCCTCAGGGCTCAGTGCTGGGACCCCAGCTACTTACTATATACATTAATTATTTGGATGAGGGAATTGAGTGTAATATCACCATGTTTGCAGATGACACTAAGCTGGGGGCAGTGTCAGCTGTGAGGAGAACCCTAAAAGGCTGCAGGGTGACTTGGACAGGTTTGGTGAGTGGGCAAACGAGTGGCAGATGCAATATAATGTGGATAAATGTGAGGTTATCCACTTTGGTGGCAAAAACACGAGGGCAAAATATTATCTGAATGGCGGCAGATTAGGAAAAGGGGAGGTGCAATGCGCCTTTGGTGTCACGGTACATCAGTCTTTAAAAGTTGATATGCAGGTACAACAGGCAGTGAAGAATGCAAATGGTATCTTGGCCTTTGTAGCTAGGGGATTTGAGTATAGGAGCAGGGAGGTCTTAGTGCAGTTGTACTGGGCCTCAGTGAGGCCTCACCTGGAATATTGTGTTAAGTTTTGGTCTGCTAATCTGAGGAAGGACGTTCTTGCTCTTGAGGCAGTGCACCAGACTGATTCCTGGGATGGCAGGACTGACATATGAGGAGAGGCTGGATCGACTGGGCCTGTATTCACTGGATTTTAGAAGAATGAGAGGGCATCTCATAGAAACATGTGAAATTCTGATGGGACTGGGCAGGTTAGATGCAGGAAGAATGTTCCCGATGTTGGGGAAGTCCAGAACCAGGGGACATCGTGTAAGGATAAAGGGTCAGCTATATAGGACTGAGATGAGGAGAAACTTCTTCACTCAGAGAGTTGTCCAACTGTGGAATTCCTTACAGCAGAGAGTTGTTGATGCCAGTTCATTGGATATATTCAAGAGGGAGTTAGATATGTCCCTTATGGATAAAGGGATCAAGGGGTATGGAGAGCAAGCAGGAAAGGGGTACTGAGGTGAATGATCAGCCATGATCTTATTGAAGGTGGTGCAGGCATGAAGGACCGAATGGCCTACTCCTGCTCCTATTTTCTATGTTTCTATGTTTCTATAAGTTTGACTGTTGTGGCGAGTTGAGGCTGACACAGACTCGAAAGAGGTTACAGCTATATTTTGCAGAGACTGGAAGATGCCTCGACATTTTCAACTTGTATCTTTATTCATTTCTAAGCAATATCCAATATATGCTGTGTACGTAAAATTGCATCTGAATACTATCTAAATGTAGGTATTTAATTGGCTGTTCCAGTTAGATCTCCGGTCTATCATAATGCTCCAGGATGTTGTCGGTTGGGGATTCAGTGATGGGAATGACATTGTATGTCAAAGGGTTCGCGGGGCAGGTGGGAGGGGGGGCGAGGTGGGGGTGGTGGAGCTGTTCAAATCTCTTTTTTTGGAAATTGTCATTGCCAGATACTGCTTTGGTGCAAATTTAACTTGCCACTTATCAGATCAATCCTGAATGTCGTCGAGGGCTTGCTGCATGCAGGCATGGATGGCTTCATTTTCTGAGGATTTGCAAATGGATCTCAACACTTTAATCATCAGGAAACATCCCCACTTCTGACCATTTTTTGAAGAGAAGGTCTTTGATGAAGCAGCTTTAGATGGATGGGCCCAGGACACTGCCCTGAGGAACTCCTGAAACGATGTACTGAGGCTGAGATGTTTTACCTCCTGCAATCACAATCATCTTCCTTTCTGTTGGTATGACTCCAGCCAGTGCAGATGTTTTCCCCTGATTCACATTGATTTTAATTCTACTAATGTTTCGTGATGCACTTGATGACAAGGGAAGTCAATCTGACCTCATCTCTGGACTCAGCTATTTTTGTCCATGTTTGAAACAAGGCTGTAATGGAGTGTGGAGACAAATTACCTTTGCAGAGCTCAAAGTGAGCATCGGTGAGCAAAGGCCCCTCGATGGCACTGTCGAATACACCTTCCATCAATTTGTTGAAGATTGAGATGTTTGGGTTGGTTGTTTGGATTGTTTTTTCCTGCTTTTTGTGGACAGGACATACCTGGGCAGATTTCTACATTGTCGGCTGATGTCAGCATTGTAGCTGTACTGGAACAGCTTGGTTAGAGGCGGGCTAGTTTTGCAGAACGGGTCTTCAGCATTGGAACTGGATTTTGTCGAGCCCAATAGCATTTGCTGTATCCAGTGTGCTCTGTCATTTCTTGATATCACATGGAATGAATCGAATTGGCTAAAGACTGGCTTCTCTTATTATGGTGACCTCCAGATGTGACTGATATGGTTCATCCACAAGGCACTTTTGACTGAAGATGTTTGCTTCCGCCTTGTCCCTTGCGCTCATGTGTTGGGCTCTGCCATCATTGAGGATTAGATGTCGATTGAACTTTTGTACTTCAAATTGCAGTAAGTATAGATTCAAATATTACAGCACCCTCTATAAGGCATTGCGGAACTCTATGAACAGAACAACCAACTGTGTATCTCATTAACCCATCCCATTGAGGGATTGAAGATTGAACAGCACAGATTCTAAAACAGGAAGTGTAAGTTAGAAAAGTGTCAAATCAGTGATTGAAAGCGAAATAAAGAAATGGAAAAAATATTGAGAGGGAGAACATCGAGCCTCAAAGAACGATACATTAATATTTTTTAATGTTTGTTTTAAAAATAATCTCCATCAACAACTAAAATCTGAAAGTTTGTGACTCCACTTTCAACAATGTTAATTATCAGTGTCAGAGAGGTTGTTAATGTTAATTATCAGTGTCAGAGAGGTTGTTCATGTTAATTATCAGTGTCAGAGAGGTTGTTAATGTTAATTATCAGTGTCAGAGAGGTTGTTAAGGTTAATTACCAGTGCCAGAGAGGTTGTTAATGGTAATTATCAGTACCAGAGAGGTTGTTAATGTTAATTATCAGTGTCAGAGAGGTTGTTAATGTTAATTATCAGTGCCAGAGAGGTTGTTAATGTTAATTATCAGTGCCAGAGAGGTTGTTAATGTTAATTATCAGTGCCAGAGAGGTTGTTAATGTTAATTATCAGTGCCAGAGAGGTTGTTAATGTTAATTATCAGTGCCAGAGAGGTTGTTAATGTTAATTATCAGTGCCAGAGAGGTTGTTAATGTTAACTATCAGTGTCAGAGAGGTTGTTAATGTTAATTATCAGTGCCAGAGAGGTAGTTAATGTCAATTATCAGTGCCAGAGAGGTTGTTAATGTTAATTATCAGTGCCAGAGAGGTTGTTAATGTTAATTATCAGTGCCAGAGAGGTTGTTAATGTTAATTATCAGTGCCAGAGAGGTTGTTAATGTTAATTATCAGTGTCAGAGAGGTTGTTAATTTTAATTATCAGTGTCAGAGAGGTTGTTAATGTTAATTATCAGTGTCAGAGAGGTTGTTAATGTTAATTACCAGTGCCAGAGAGGTTGTTAATGGTAATTATCAGTGCCAGAGAGGTTGTTAATGTTAATTATCAGTGTCAGAGAGGTTGTTAATGTTAATTATCAGTGCCAGAGAGGTTGTTAATGTTAATTATCAGTGCCAGAGAGGTTGTTAATGTTAATTATCAGTGCCAGAGAGGTTGTTAATGTTAATTATCAGTGCCAGAGAGGTTGTTAATGTTAATTATCAGTGTCAGAGAGGTTGTTAATGTTAATTATCAGTGCCAGAGAGGTTGTTAATGTTAATTATCAGTGCCAGAGAGGTTGTTAATGTTAATTATCAGTGTCAGAGAGGTTGTTAATGTTAATTATCAGTGCCAGAGAGGTAGTTAATGTCAATTATCAGTGCCAGAGAGGTTGTTAATGTTAATTATCAGTGCCAGAGAGGTTGTTAATGTTAATTATCAGTGCCAGAGAGGTTGTTAATGTTAATTATCAGTGTCAGAGAGGTTGTTAATGTTAATTATCAGTGCCAGAGAGGTAGTTAATGTCAATTATCAGTGCCAGAGAGGTTGTTAATGTTAATTATCAGTGCCAGAGAGGTTGTTAATGTTAATTATCAGTGCCAGAGAGGTAGTTAATGTTAATTATCAGTGCCAGAGAGGTTGTTAATGTTAATTATCAGTGCCAGAGAGGTTGTTTTGCTGTAATTACATTTAACACGCTTTTAAAAATGTCACTTAGACTGATGTGGACAATCCCTAAATCTGATATGGATAATCACTCGATTTATGCTGCGAGATATGTCAATGAGAAACATTACAGAAGAACTTTAATGTTGAGAACTGTGAATTGATGCATTGTGAAGAAAGAGCGAGGAGAATCGAGATAAACTAAAAAATCTAATTTTAAAATGGGTGCCAGAACCGAGTGACCTGTGGCTTGAGAGACTCAAATCATTGATGGTGGCAGGACGAGCTGATATAGCTGGTCAAAAACATATGGAAAATGTGATTTGTAAATAGAGAGACAGCATACAAAAGCACTTAGGTTATGCTAAATCTTTGTAAATCATTGATTCGGGCTCAATTGAAGGTTTTTGTCCAAATCAGGATGCCACAAATGCGGAAGGATATCAACCCAGAGAAGCGTTTCGAGTATGTTAGCAGTGAGGAGGGATTTTATTTACGTGGAGAGCCTATAGAAGCTGGGATTATTCTCCTCAGAGCAGGGAAGCATAAAGGGAGATTAATTAGAGGTGTTAAAAGTTATGAGTGATTTTATTAAAATAAATTCGGTGGAGGTATCTCCATGACAGACAGATCGGTGACCAGAGGACAAAGATTGATGTAATTTGCAGAAGTGCAGGAGGGTAGATCAGGGGAATGTGTTTACATCGCGAGTTGTTATGAGCTGGTATACACTGCCGCAAAGGGTGCTGGAAGTATATGTAATAGCACCCTTCAAGAGGGAAGTGAATATAAAATTCATACAGAAATCTTTGAAGGTCGATGAGGAAAGAGCAGGGATGTGAGTGTAACTGGATAGCTCTGTCAGAAAGTCAGCACAGACACGGTGGCCGAATGGCCTCTTTCTGTGCCGTATCATTGTGTGACTCTGCAATTCAGTAAGAAGACTATTTTGGTGCCGTGGCATCTAAATCTAGTTCCTCAATGACGTCACTTTTTCTATCGAACAACACATGTGAAGATAAAAGCATTACCTGAAAAAACAGCTGATAAATAAAGAGAATATAGCTAAATATGCGACCCGTCACAAGTGAGAAAAATCAGCCTGCAATACAACAGATACCAGGTCTGATTCATTTGTTTTTCTGCAGTGATATACCTTGTTGACCTGTGACGCAGTAATGCACGTGTTGTGTAAACCATTGAAATAAACTATCAACAGCGCGATTACTTTTGAGGTTTAAGACGTACTTATTTTCTCCTTACACCTACTGCCTATTCGCCCGCCTTACCTTTCGCCCATAAGGAGCTCCATTACTTGTTGGTGCTTGGCAATCATTTGAGCAATTGGGTGGGTGTCAACACTACATTTCTCAGCATGTCCATAGAAACATAGAAAATATGTGCAGGAGTAGGCCACTCGGCCCTTCTAGCATGCACCGCCATTCAATGAGTTCATGGCTGAACATTCAACTTCAGTACCCCATTCCTGCTTTCTCGCCATACCCCTTAATCCCCCTAGGAATAAGGACCTCATCTAACTCCTTTTTGAATATATTTAGTGAATTGCCCTCATCAACTTTCTGTGGTAGAGAATTCCACAGTTTCACCACTCTCTGGGTGAAGAAGTTCCTCCGCATCTCAGTCCTAAATGGCTTACCCCTTATCCTTAGACTGTGACCTCTGGTTCTGGACTTCCCCAACATTGGGAACATTCTTCCTGCATCTAACCTGTCTAACCCCGTCAGAATTTTAAATGTTTCTATGAGGTCCTCTCTCATTCTTCTGAACTCCAGTGAATATAAGCCCAGTTGATCCAGTCTTTCTTGATTGGTCAGTCCCGCCATCCCGGGAATCAGTCTGGTGAACCTTCGCTGCACTCCCTCAAAAGCAAGAATGTCCTTCCTCAGGTTAGGAGACCAAAACTGTACACAATACTCCAGGTATGGCCTCACCAATGCCCTGTACAACTGTAGCAACAGCTTCCTGCCCCTGTATTCAAATTCCCTTGCTATGAAGGCCAACATGCCATTTGCTTTCTTAACCGCCTGCTGCTCCTGCATGCCAACCTTCAATGACTGATGTACCATGACACCCAGGTCTCTTTGCACCTCCCCTTTTCCTAACCTGTCACCATTCAGATAATAGTCTGTCTCTCTGTTTTTACCACCAAAGTGGATAACCTCACATTTATCCACATTATACTTCATCTGCCATGCATTTTCCCACTCACCTAACCTATCCAAGTCGCTCTGCAGCCTCACAGCATCCTCCTCGCAGCTCACACTGCCACCCAACTTAGTGTCATCCGCAAATTTGGAGATACTACATTTAATCCCCTCATCTAAATCATTAATGTACAGTGTAAACAGCTGGGGCCCCAGCAGAGAACCTTGCGGTACCCCACTAGTCACTGCCTGCCTTTCTGAAAAGTCCCCATTTACTCCTACTCTTTGCTTCCTGTCTGACAACCAGTTCTCAATCCACGTCCGCACAGTACCCCCAATCCCATCTGCTTTAACTTTGCACATCAATCTCTTGTGTGGGAGTTTGTCGAACGCCTTCTGAAAGTCCAAATATACCACATCAACTGGTTCTCCCTTGTCCACTCTACTGGAAACATCCTCAAAAAATTCCAGAAGCTTTGTCAAGCATGATTTCCCTTTCACAAATCCATGTTGACTTGGACCTATCATGTCACCTCTTTCCAAATGCACTGCTATGACATCCTTAATAATTGATTCCATCATTTTACCCACTACCGATGTCAGGCTGACCGGTCTATAATTCCCTGTTTTCTCTCTCCCTCCTTTATTAAAAAGTGGGGTTACATTGGCTACCCTCCACACTATAGGAACTGATCCAGAGTCAATGGAATGTTAGAAAATGACTGTCAATGCATCCACTATTTCCAAGGCCACCTCCTTAAGTACTCTGGGATGCAGTCGATCAGGCCCTGGGGATTTATCGGCCTTCAATCCCATCAATTTCCCCAACACAATTTCCCGGCTAATAAGGATTTCCCTCAGTTCCTCCTCCTTACTAGACCACCGACCCCTTTTATAACCGGAAGGTTGTTTGTGTCCTCCTTTGTGAATACCGAACCAAAGTACTTGTTCAATTGGTCCGCCATTTTTTTGTTCCCCGTTATGACTTCTCCTGATTCTGACTGCAGGGGACCTACGTTTGTCTTTACTAACCTTTTTCTCTTTACATATCTATCGAAAGTTTTGCAATCTGGTGAGTGAGTGTTCAGTCATATTTGCACCAGGCATTTCCCGGCACAAACCTCTCGCGCTGGTTGAATTTTAACAGAAAAGGCGGGGTGGGAATCTGAAAGGATCGTGTTAGAAATCAGGGGCTCAAAATATATAAAACCAACATGTAGGATACTGCATGTAAATCATTGTTTTGGATTGGAGCCGAAATATCACCTCAGAGATGTACTTAGAAGCATTAATGTTTTGGAACCCTACAGAGATGTTATAGCATTCTGCACTATGACAATCATTATCTGTTATTTTCAACTTAAGATTTCAACTTTGGTTAGTGATCTTTAAGACAATCTGTTATAGAAAGAATCAGAATTGGTGGAAGCGGTAGGAATCATCGTAAACATGTGATACATCATAAAGGAGATAACACTCTCAAGCGAGCAGTTTACAGGTTTGGCTTCATGGGACCAAAGGCAGAATACGGACAAAAGAGATAAGATCTGAATTTCAAATAACAACCCTGGGAAAGTGTTACAATAAAGACATGTGGCCAAAATCTTTAGGGCGGGTTGTTGACAAAAATCTAGACAAAGAACCAGAAGTCTTATTGGATATTACGTTTTTATGGAAACATCTATCGGTCAAAAGGTATTGTAGATAGCCCATGTCATGTCCATCCCAAACAAGAGAATATCAGTAGCCTGTTCAAGGTTGTACTCACAAGCGGCGTGAGGGGAGAGTGAACCAAAAGTTGTACTGGTCGTATACTCTTCGAATGATCCCATGCTTTACCGATGAAACCACTAGACAAATAGAAAGAGACCACAAGCTAGAGAACTGCTCAAGTGCACCAGCCGTTTGTCCGATCGGATCGGCATCAACTATCTGTTATTCCTGTTTAGCTAATGTGTTATATTCTGTCTTAAACTCGGATTAAACACATATCCACCAGATCGGTTTACAGTCGATCCTGATTTAAAGTGACCAAAGGCAGCTTTAACTTTGGCTAGTTGTAACAATCCAACTGTGCTACCTTTCCACCCTGTCCCCTCTAAATCAGCCTCGGTTGGCATCAGTGGGAGTAAGGTTACAGGCGGCGTGCAAACCCCGCCTTCATCCGGTTCCGTCAATTTCCCGACTGCCAGTTTAGTTTAAAATTGCCTCCTCCATGAGAGGAAATCAATTTCCTCTCCCTCCACCCAACGAATTCCAAGCAAGTATAGAATCTGGAAGATTCCTACACTATGTGCCTGAGCAATTCGCTGTCGAAACGGGCAGATTTATGGAATAGCAAAAGCAGACTTTAGCTAGTGCATGTGTTGTCCTCCAATCCCTATATCCAATATGACGGGTCTGTGCCGAACTATGATGTACTGGAGCGGATTTTCATTCAATACTGAAAGCCTGGCGAGAGGCCTTGTACTAATCAGGCACCTGATTATAAATGTTATTTTGAGTTTATTTTGTTTAAAAACTCCGGTAAAAAGTGGAATGTTACACGTTCCATTCTTCCTCTCAGATTGTTGTTGATGAGGACTTTCATTAGTGCCGCCCAATCTTCGTTCCCTATGTCGACTCTGAGCAGAAAATGACCGGGTGTCAGAAAGGATCGTCAAGTATATTCCACAATAGAACATGCAATCAAAGAAGTGAGGCTGAATCTCACTGAAAATTGGGCTTCAGCTTTCTAAGCTTATATCTGCAAGCTTCAGATGCCAAACTTCCGATGCAGCTCCTTGGTCGAGACACAGGATAATTCGGTTGACACCGACAGCGAGCCAGCCATTGGAACAGGGAGGAAGGCAAAAGGTTAGAGCGTGAGCCCATTCCTGCACCATCTGACTTCACATTAAGGCAAGTTAAAAACTGTTTTACTTATCTTCTGTTGCTGGCCTCCCTAGGTGCCTGTAAGGACCATTACAGACAGAGGCATTAGAAATTATAAGTGGAATTAATGAAATGACAGCGACATGAAACAAATATTTCCAACTGTCTTGAAAGAGAAGGCATACATACATTCTAGAAATAGTGCAGATTCCTCTATAACAGAATGGAAAGTGACAAATATAATGCGCCAGTCAAGAAAGGAGGAAAAGAGAAAACATGGAACTGTACACCAGTTAGCCTCAGATCAGTAGGAGAGGAAATGTTAATCAAATAATCTATTACTGGGGAATTGGTAACAGGGCATTCACAAATCATGATATGATTAGGCAGAGTAAACATTTTTTGATGAAAGTCAACTCATGGTTGACAAAATCTGATCGAGTTTGTGAGGTTGTAACTAGCAAGGTAGATAAGGGGAAAGAATGCATGTATTGCAATTGGATTTTCAAAACGCTTTTGATAAATTGCCTCACAAGAGGATATTATGCAACATTATCCGTTTTGTAATAGGGGGTAATCTACTTGCATGTATTGAGTATTGCTTAACGGAAATAAGACTCATGATAGGAATAAAAGGCTTTTCAAAAATGTTGGCAGGCTGTAATGAGTGGGATACCGCAGGGATCAGTGCATGGGCTGCAGGTATTTATAATCTACATCAATGGTTTACATTAGGGGAACGAATGTAACAAATTCAAATTTGCTGACGAGTCAAAACTAGGTGGGAAACTAAGTTGTGAGGAGATGCAATGTGACTGCAAATAGATATAGACAATTTAAGTGAGTGCGCAATAACAGGCCAAATGGAAAATAATGTGACTTAAATGTGAACTTGTGCACTTTGGTAGGAATAAGAGAAAAACAGAACATTTTATAAATGGTAAGAGATTGGGATATATTGGTATATAGAGCAACCTGAGAGTCCTTATACACGAATCACACAAAGTTAACATGCAGGTACAGCAAGCAATTACGAAAGAAAACAGTATGGCAGCCGTCATTACAAAACGATTGGTGAATAAAGTAAAGATTTTTTCTTGCGATTTTGTAAGTTCTTGGTGGGAATATACGTGGAATAATTTGTACAGTTTAGGTATCCTTACGGAATAGAAACATAGAAAAATAGAAAATATTTGCAGGAGTAGGCCATTCGGCCCTTCGAGCCTGCATCACCATTCAATATGATCATGATGATCATGCACCTTCAGTACCCATTTCTGCTTTCTATGCATACCCCTTGATCTCTTTATCCATAAGGGTCAAATCTAATTCGCTTTTGAATATATCTCAACAGCTTTCTGTGGTACAAAATTCAACAGGTTCACAATTCTCTGGGTGAAGAAGGCTCTCCTCATCCCGGGCCTAAATGGCTTACCATTATCCTTAGACTGTAACCGCTGGTTCTGGACTTCCACAACATCAGGAACATTCTTCCTGCATCTAACCTGTCTAGTCCCTTCAGAATGTATGTGTTTCTATCAGATCCCCATTTATTCTCCTAAATTCCAGTAAATATAAGCCTAGTCGATCCAGTCTTTCTTTATATGTCAATTCTGCCATCCCGGGAATCAGTCTGGTGAACATTCCATGCACTCCTTCAATAGTAAGAACGTCCTTTCTCAGATTAGGAGACCAAAACTGAATGCAATATTGAAGGTGTGGCCTCACCAATGACCTGCACAACTGCAATATGACTTCGCTGCTCCTATACTCAAATCCTCTCGCTATGAAGGCCATCATGCCATTTGCCTTCTTCACTGCCTGCTGTACCTACATGCCAACTTTCAATGACTGATGTACCATGATACCCAGGTCTCGTTGTACCTCCCCTTTTCCAAATCGGTCACAATTCAGATAATATTCTGCCTTCCTCTTTTTGCCACCGAAGTGGTTAACCTCACATGTATCTACATTATACCGGATCTGCCATGCATTTGCCCACTTTCCTAACATGTCCAAGTCAGCCTGCAGCCTCTTAGCCTTCTCCTCACAGCTCATACTGCCACGCAGCTTAGTGTCATCTGCAAATTTGAAGATATTACTTTAAATTTCTTCATCTATATCATTAATGTATATTGTAAATAGCTGGGGTTGCAACACTGAAACTTTCAGTAACCCACTAGTCACTGCCTGCCATTCTGAAAAGGATCCGTTTATTCCTACTCTTTGCTTCCTGTGTGCCAAACAGTTATCTATCCACGTCAATACATTACCCCCGATACCATGTGCTTTAATTTTGCACACTAATCTCTTATATGGGGCCTTGTCAAAAGCCTTTTGAAAGTACGAATATACCACACCCACTGGTACTTCCTTGTCCACTCTTCTAGTTACATCCTCAAAAAATTTGAGAAAATATGTCAAGCATGATTTCCCTTTCATAAATCCATGCTGACTTGGACTAATCCTGTCAGTACTTTCCAAATGCACTTCTATTATATATTTAATAATTGATTCCAACATTTTCACCACTACCGATGTGAGGCTAACTGGTATTTAATTCGCTGTTTTCTCTCTCCCTTATTTTTTAAAAAGTGGGGTTACACGAGCTACCCTCCAATCCATAGGAACTGATCCAGTGTCTATCGAATTTTGGAAAATGATCACCAATGCATCCAGAATTTCGAGGGCCAGTTCCTTAAGTACTCTGGGATGCACACTATCAGGCTGAGGGGATATATTGGCCCTCAATCCCCTCAATTTCCCGAAGACAATTTCCTGACTAATAAGGATTTCCTTCAGTTCCTCCTTCTCGCTAGATCCTCAGTCCCCTATTATTTTCGGGAGGTTATTCGTGTCTTCCTTCATAAAGACAGAACCAAAGTATTTGTTCAATTGGTCTGCCATTTCCATGTTCTCCATTATGAATTTACCTCATTCAGACTGCAATGGACCTGCATTAGTCTTCACTAATCTTTTTCTCTTCATGCATCTATAGAAGCTTTTGCAGTCGGTTTTTTTGTTGCCTGAAAACATACTCTCTTACTCTATTTTCCGCCTCCTAATTAACCCCTTACTCCTCATCTGCTGCGTTCTAACTTTCTCCCAGTCCTCAGGTTTGCTGCTTTTTCTGGCCAATTTCTATGCCTCTTCCTTGGAATTAACACAATTTCTCTTGTTAGCCATGGTTGAGCCACATTTCCCTTTTTAGTTTTACGCCAGACAGGGATGTACAACTGTTGTAGTTCATCCATGTGATCGTTAAATATCTGCCATTGCCTATCTACCGTCAGCCCTTTAACATAGAAACATAGAAAATAGGTGCAGCAGTAGGCCATTCGGCCCTTCGAGCCTGCACCGCCATTCAATGAGTTCATGGCTGAACATGCAACTTCAGTACTCCATTCCTGCTTTCTCGCCATATCCCTTGATCCCCCTAGTAGTAAGTATTATATCTAACTCCAGTCGCCAATCTATCTTAGTTAATTCACGTCTCATACCATCAAAGTTACCTTTCCTTAAGTTCAAGACCCGAGTCCCTGAATTAAGTGTGTCACACTCCATCTGAATGAAGATTTCTACCATATTATGGTCATTCTTCCCCAAGGGGCCTCGCAGAACCAGATTGCTAATTCATCCTCTATCATTACACAAGACCCAGTCGAGGATGGCCTGCTCTCTGGTTGGTTCCTAGACATATTGGTCTGGAAACCATCCCATATACACTCCAGGAAATCCTCCTCCACAGTACTGTTGCCAGTTTAGTTAGGCCACTCTATATGTAGATTAAGGTCACCCATGATAACTGCTATACCCTTATTGCACGCGTCCCTAATTTCCTATTGGATTGTATTCCCCAACCACCTTACTACTGTTTGATGGTCTGAACACAACTCCCACTAATATTTTCTGCTTTTTGAAGTTTTGCAGCTCTACCCGTAAAGATTCCACATCATCCAAGCTAATGTCATTCCTTACTATTGTGTTAATCTCCTCTTTAACCAGTAACACTACCGCACCTCCTTTTCCGTCCTGTCTATCCTTCCTGAATATTGAACACCCCTGGATGTTGAGTTCCCAGCCTTTGTTACCCTGGAGCTATGACTCCATAATGCCAATTACATCATATCCGTTAACAGCTATCTACGAAGTTAATTCATCCACCTTTTTAAAAATGCTCCTCACATTGAGACTCGGAGTCTTCAGGCATGTTTTTAACTCTTTTTGTCCTTTTAGAATTATGTTCTAATGTGGCCATTTTTGATTTTGCCCTTGATTTCTCTGCTCTCAAGTCTTGTTTTTCTCCGTTCTATCTTTTGCTTCGGCCCCCTTTTTACTTCCCTCTGCCTCACTGTATAGATTCCAATCCCCCTGCCAAATTAGTTTAAACCCTCCCAAACAGCACATGGAAACAATCCACCTCGGACATAGATTCTGGTTCTGCCCAGTTGCAGACCGTCCAGTTTGTATTGATCCCACCTCCCCCAGAATCGGTTCCAATGTCTCAAGAATTTGAATCCCTTGCACCATGCCTCAAGCCATGTATTCTTCTGAACTATCCTGCTAATCTTACTCTGATTAGCATGTGGCACTTGTAGCAATCCTGAGATTACTACCTTTGAGGTTCTACTTTTTAATTTAACTCCTAGCTTCCTAAATTCAGTTTGACGGACCCTATCCCGTTTTTTCCCAATGTCGTTGGTACCTATATACACCACGACAGCTGCCTGTTCACGCTACCCCTCCAGAACGCCCTGCAGCAGCTCCGAGACATCCTTGCCCCTTGCACTATGGAGGCAACGTACCATCCTGGAGTCTCGTTTGTGGCCGCAGAAAGGTCTATCTATTCCCCTTACAAATGAATACCCTATCGCTATAGCTATCCCACTCTTTTTCCTGCCCTCCTGTGCAGCAGCGACACCCACGGTGCCATGAGCTTGGCCGCTGCTGCATTCCACTGATGAGCCAGCTTTCCCAACAATATTCAAAACGGTATATCTGTTTTGGAGGGAGATGGCTGCAGGAGCCCCCTGCATTACTTTCCTTCCCCTGCTCTTCCTGCTGGTCACCCATTCCCGATCTGCCTGCATAACCTTTACCTGTCTTAGTGGGAGTGCAGTGAAGTTTCACTGGACAGATTGCTTGGATGAGGATATTTCCTCTGAGGTGAAGTTGAGTCGTCTAGGCCTATACTCTCTAGAGTTTCAAAGAATTTGAAGTGATCTCATTGAAACGAAAACATTTCTTAAGGGACGGAGATGGTAGATGCTGGGAGGATATGTCTCCTGGCTGAGGAGTCCAGAATTTTAGAATAAGTTGTCAGCCATTTAGGACTGAGGTGAGGAGGCATTTCTTCAAATCAAATGATTGTCAATCTTTTGTATTTTCGAATCTAAATCACTGCCAATGCTCAGTAGTTGACTATTCCCAAGACAGAAACCGATAGATGTTTGGATATTATGGGAACCAATTGACTCATCGTGTCAGTGCCAGCCGTAATGGAGCCATCCTTCCTATTCCGACTTTCCAGCTCTTGGTTCATAGCATTGTTGGTTACTCCACATCAAGTGCTAATCCAGTTACTTTTTAAAATGCGATTCGGGTTTTTGCCTCCTACACCCTTTCACGCATTGAGTTCGAGGCCCAGTCCACACTATGGGTGGAAAAGGTTCTCCTCATCTATTCATCTAAACCATCTACCATTTACTTAAAATCTATGTCACATGGTCATTTGATAAATTAAATATGGCCTTCATATCTTCTCTATCCAGAACCCTCATGATTTATTATGTCCTTGTATACTTACTTGTATTCCCCCAGCATGTACACCACTGGTGCTGAAAAACTTTGCAGTATTTCTGTCCCAGCAAATGTATAACACTCCTGCGGCAAAATAAGAGTCTTCGCCTGCAGTGCAGTAGATGAGTCTCCGTCAGTCCAACAAAAGTGGGGCCTTGAATATGAATAGAATCAGCTTTAGCAGCAGAAGGGCATTTCCACGTCTTATATTACTGTAGGCATCCTAGCACTGGAGGACCATGTTCATATCTCATGCAAATGTAGAATACAACTAGTACCTTAGAAGCGGTAGCAACACCAGTGTAAGTGTAGGGATACACTTGTGCCTGACGATAACCTTCACCACTAGTATAAGTGTAGGAGTGCTGGTACAACTGGAGGAGGACGGTCAGTTTTAGTTCAAATGTACGCTGCCACTAATATCAGAAGAGCACTTTCACTTCCAGTGTAACTGTACGTGTGCCACTAGTACCAGAAGAACATGGTCATCTCTGGTGTAAGTGCAGGGCTACCACTCGTACCGAAGGAGTACTTTCACACCTAGTATAAATATAATGTGTCACGAGACCCGGAGCAGCATGTTCACCTCTGATATAAGTACACAATTACCAGTAGTACAGGAAAAGCTTGTTCATCTCTAGCATAGTGTAGGTGTACCACTACACCCAGAGTAACGTGTTCAGCTCTAATATAAGTATAGGTTTATCACTATTACAGGAGAAGCATTGCCACCTCTATTGTAATTGTAGGGGTAACACTAATGCTGCTAAAGCGAGGAAGTAGTAAGGGGTTTAGCAGCTTTGAAAGTCGCTAAAACCCCAGGCCCGGATGAGCCATATCTATGCTGTTAAGAGATGCAAAAGAGGAAATAACAGTGGCTTGTTCTTTATTTTCCAATCCTCTCTGGCTACAGGTGTGGGGCTGGAGGACTGGATGATAGCTAATGTCGAACATTTGTTTAAAGAGGGAGAAAGCGATAGACCGAATAATTACAGGCAAACAGCCGACCATCGGTGGTGGGAAAATTATTGGAAAAAATCTGATTAACAGATAAATGTTCATTTAAAAGATATGGATTAATCAAGGACAGTCAGCATGGATTTGTTAAGGGAAGGTCGTGTCTGATTAACTTGGAGGTCACCAGGAAGGGCAATGCCATTAATACGTTTGATACAGTTAATATGTATTTTAGCAAGGCCTTTGAAAAGGTCACACATGGCACACTGGTCAGGAAAGTAAAAACCCATGGGATCCAGGAAAAGTGGGAAGTTGGATCCAAAATTGGTTGAGAATCAAAGCGTAATGGTTGTTTGGTATTTGGCCAATTTGTGACTGAAAAGCTTTTACCAGTGGTGATCCGCAGGGCTCAGTATTAGATCCATTGCTCTATGTGGTATATCAATGGTTAAACTTGAATATACGCGGTATGATTAAGAAATTTTCAGATGTTACTAAAAGTCAGCTGTGTCGATGATAATGAAGAAGAACGCTGTAGACTCCAGTAAGATATCAATGAACTGGTTAGTTGGGCAGAGCAGAGGCAAATGGAATTAATCCGTAGAAGTGTGAGGTAATACATTTGGGGTGGGTTAAACAGGAAATGGAATACACATTAAATGGTAGGACACTGCAAAGTGTAGAGGAAAAAATGGACCATGAAGTACATGTAAACAGAGCCCTGAAATTAGCAGTTCAGATGGATAAGGTAGATATGAAGGCGTACGGACTAAGAACTGTAAAATTGTGTAGGCTGGATAGCTCTTTGATGGCCAGGGCAGACATGTTAGACTGAAATGGTCTCCTTTCATGCTGCAAACTTGCATGATTCTATGATTCTATACCAGCAGAGCACTGTCAGCTCGAATATAATTATAGTTTACCACTAACATCAGAAGGGCACTTTCAGTGCCAGTGTAATTGTATTGGTATCGCTGCTATCGGTGGAACACAGTCACATCGAGAGCAACTGTTGGTGTGCCAATGGTGCAGAACAAGCTGGAGCACCGCTGGTGTAAGTGCAGGAAACCACTCGATCAGGACATTCACGTCCATTACCTGACTGGGTTCAGTGTTATCACTGGTGCCAGAGGAGCAAGGTTACCTCGAGCATAAGTGCAGTGTATAACTAGAACTGCAGTGGCACTTTCTCATCTGTTGGAAATGTAGTGCTATGAATAGTACCAGAGATGTAAGATCACCACGATTTTAAGTGTGGGTCATCCACAGTTACATGAGAAGCACTCTCACCTCAAATGTAAGGATAGGTTTACAACAACTACCAGAGGAATGCGGTTACCTTCAATGCCCTCCGACTGTGCTCACAACCAATTGTGCACGACATGGCTCACCAGCTGTTCTGGACGGGTTTGACCAATCAGACTGAGTCAAGGATAGGGGCAGGACATGCACGGCTCGGGGAGCTGTCATCACTGCTCCTGCAGCAATAGGCTCAGCAGCTGTACTGTGAGATTGCACATACAAATTGTAATGAAGATTTTATTTGAGCACGCTTTTTAGAAAATTCCCGCTAACACTTTCTATTATTTCATTAATCTGATGAATCAGACGAAAACAATTTACCTCAGTCTATTTGTTAAATGACTGTAAATAATGCTAATTATGAGTTAACCTGATTGACTCTCTGGTGGATTGAAGTGTGGATAAATATATGTTCCCTTCCATTGCCTCAGACGTGTGCCTATCAGAATATTTCAGTTCCAAACGAATACATCCACTGTCACGAAAATGGGCCAACTAATGATGCTACAGATAAAAGCGATTTATTTCCCGATTCTCGCAGTCATCGGTGTAACAGGTGAGTCATATTAACCTGTTTGTTGTTGATCTGTGTGAACTGACTCATGTTCTTACCACATGTAGGATAAGATAACGTGTGTTCCAGATGGCAGCATTACAGGGTCAGAAGAGACTGGAACAATCTCACTGAAGCGCCCGTCCACACTTTCTGCTTTCCCCTTAAGCTGATATCATTAATGAAGTTACAATATTCTCTGAAGCTACAGTACAAGGATTTTGGCTGATTTCTGGATTGTCTTGATGCCCCGTGCACAGTGAGCATTTCAGCAGCTCAGTAAAGTATGTGGGTTGGTTTTGAAGGTTAGAGGTCCATTACTAATCATATTCCACACTGGTCCGTGCTGACAGTGACACCGAATGGAGTAAAATGCTCTCATCAGATATTTCCATATATATTTCAATATTTCAATCAGACACTCCAACATTATTTCTCTGCTCTCTTTTTCTTACAGCGAACTTGGTGACAATTGTTATTTTATCCCGAAGAAACTGTGGCCTTTCCAAGTGTATCTCTGTCTACATGATAGCCATGGCATCCGTGGATCTACTGGTCATGATCGTCAATGTAATGCTGTTCAATATTTTCAGTAATCGCTTTCCACTTTCATTCCTGTCCCACACTCCCGTGTGTAAGCTCATTTTATACATGACTGCTGTCAACCTTGATTTGTCTGTTTGGTTCACCGTTTCCTTCACATTTGACCGATTTGTGGTTATCTGCTGCCAGAAGTTTAAAACAAAGTATTGCACCGCGAGAACTGCGGCCAAGGTTATAACAGCTTTCACAGTCCTCATCTTTTTAAAGAACATCCCTGTTTTGCTTGCATTTGAACCTCATCAAATAATTACCAAGGTGCATTGGGGCTGCGTGACAAGTGTAGCATTTGTTTCCTCACCTCCAGGTGCGGCATACATCTGGTTTCACAGCGCCTGGGGCATTTGGTTTCCCTTTACTTTAATTGCCTTGTTAAATTGTTTGACAGGCAGACGTATTTTAGTGGCCAGTAGATCCCGCAGGGGACTCAGGGGCCACAGGAGTGAGACGCAGAGCGATTCAGAGATGGAGAACCGAAAGAAATCCATAATTTTACTCTTCGCTATATCGGGCAGTTTTGCATTGTTGTGGCTGACTGCTGCCGTGAGTTTGGTAACTACCAGGTTGGCAAGCATTAATTATTACCGAGGTGACCGCACAGACCCTGGATATATCGCCACTGAAACAGGAATAATGTTAAAGTTTTTGAGTTGCTTTCAAAACCCGTGTATTTATGCAGCGACCCAGAGGAAATTCAGGGAAGAGCTGAAGACAGTGGTGAAATCTCCCTGGACATTCATTCTGAGGTTGGTTAGAAAAAGACAGTAAAACGATTCAATCCTAAAGAGAGCTTGCTCGTCACGAAAGCTCAATTTTACCTCAATTTCCACCGCAGAACATCCTCTTCTGTGGTGATTGAAAAATTGGTGAGATCTTGTGTGAACATTTTAGCCATTTTGTAGCATATGTTTGATTTATGCATTGCTTTAGTTTTTCGCACTTGTTTCGCTGAGTAAACATCATCTATTCCTGCAAATGAAGCACAGTCACGTTCAGGGATCAAGGATAACAATGATGAGTTCAGCAGTGGAGCCAGACATGTGACAAGACAGGAATCCACCATACACTGCAGATAAAGGGATCAGGCGTCGCACTTTAAAATCATCAATAAAGTTTAATTCTCTGCTAAAATCATCAAAGGTCTTGTTATCGCCGATATTGGTAATTTTCCTGTAAGTTTGGTGTGAATAATACAGGCGCGGATCTCTCTATTGGACACCATTCCTCATTGACAAGTAGAGCAGGCTTTTGTCACGTGATCAGTGGAGAAAACAGTTGGAACTCGGTTCATCGATGTGACCTTTCACCTCTTGTGTCCCAGATACTGACTGAAATTGTCGATTGTGCACCGACTGCTGTCTCTGACTCAGCACAAAGATGGAGCTGGTTCTTGTATTGTGCTGTCGATAAAGTTATGATGAGTAATATTATTGATATTCTCTGTTGAGGTCTCTCCTCAGATACAGGAAATGAATGTTAAAATAATGACTTCCATAATTTTTTAAACTATCAATTGATGCAAGTAATCGGATGTAAACGGATACGATATAGTTGCAATTATGGAAACATTGTTGCAGGTTGACCAGGGTTGAGAACTGAATATCCAAGGATGTTCCATATTTAGGAAGGAGAGGCAAAAAACAATGGTGTGGCATTGTTAGCTGCGAGGGATAAATTGTAAGGTTGCAAATAGGGGGTCAGAATTATGCTGAAGGTAGTGAACATACAATTGCCTATGTAGGTAAAACTTCCTTATATAGGCATAGCACACATACGAATTAAACTGTAGCTTAACCTTAGTAACACTTAAACAGCCGAAGTCAGTTGTTTTGTTTAAAAGTCCCTGAGGAAGAGATAAAGAAGTCAGTACAAACCACCCTAGGCCACGGATAGACTGGGGTAGAGAGCAAAATGGAACAGAACAATGATGAAAGATGCACAGCTGCATGTACCACTCAGAGCCCGTCTGATAAGAGTCGACAAATCAATGTCACTTCGCTGATAACAGTAGACCTATCGATGATTTTGAGGAGGATCGCTCCTCTCCAAAAACTGGATAAATTATGCTTGAAAATTATTGTATTTCGGAGGTTCCACGACTGAACCTTCTCTTGCAATTGTTCGTAATAAAAGCCGATTGAACCTGGGATTTCGTGTGTTCACTTCCGTGCTCGATATACAACAGGAGAAGGGCGAGGTATCGATTAACTACATCAGTTAGTCCACCTTGAGGGAGCGAAGCCTCCTTTTTCCCCAACAGGAGGGTAGGTGTCGATTAACTATATCAGTTAGTCCACCTTAATGTAGAGAAGCCTCCTTTTTAACCCTTACATTTGGCGTCACGAACAAGATGCAGACCCTCTGACATGGATGACGTGACAGCTGAATGGCAGTGAGTATGTTTTGTAACACCTGCAGCTGTAGCATTGATGGGGAAGGAGGTAATCTGTATAAAGAAATAGAAGGGGAAATCTGTTGAACAAGTTACAGCGAATCACGGAAGGATGAAAACCAAGGGCGGGATAGCTTTATTGCCTGAAAAAGAAGGGGGAAGAGGACCCCAGCGATCGTTAGAGGAAAATTAAGGTGTATGTCCCGAAGCGTGACACGGTAATAACACGGAGACGCCGGTATTGATCGTGTGCAGTGCAAAGAAGAAGAAATACAACCTAAAGAGTGGGGTGGAACCCCAGGATCCTAGGAAAACTGGCCAGTGGGATACAATGCTAGCTGAGAAAAATGGAAAATTAATAAAAGAAAATTGCTGGATAAACACGTTGAATTTAAAAAGGACAACGTGTTTATATTAAAAGATAAAAATGCAACCTTGAAAGCTGCAGCTGCTGGAAAGAGAAACAGAGACCTTTCGAAAAATGGACTGGAGGAAATCATCAGAATACAAAACCTAATTTGAAGAAAGGAGATGAAATTAGCTGTGAAAAAAATATTGGTTTATATATAAAAACTTACGAGGTAAACCCGACACAGAAGTATTGTGCCGAGAAAGAGACACAAAGATGTTTAACTATGGAATGGAGGAAGATCATCAAAAAAGATAAATGATTATGTTTGGATTCAAAAGGGCAAAAAAACCTAATTTATGCGAACTCCGCAAAGGAAGGAAAAAACTGGGAATTAGAGAATTCTTAAAAAAGCTGGAACCGGCACAGAAGTTTAGATTTTGTGCAGAGAGAAATAAAACACAAGATTTGCTCAGTGAATGGGACCGTAAAAATGAAATGCTGGATTGCATATAGCTTGTGGTAAAATTGGAATTCAGTCAACAAAATAGCTATTAAAGATGTGTGGTCTTGTTTTAAATCAGTGAAAAAATCTTTGCCAAGTATTAAAATTGGAAGTTTAGACAAATTGGTGTTTAATCTAAAATGCTGTCTTTCCCGATAAGAAGGTTTTATTATGACAACTTTACAAATGATTTCTGCTGTTTTAATGGAGTTCCAATTCCTAAGCCAGTGTTGAAAGCACAAAGACTTGGGAAAAACATTGTCATGATTATGCGAAGTCACATAATGACGTCAGGCCTTCTTACAATCCTCTAAAGAAGTTAAACCTTTCCATTGACAGCTGTTTTATACTGGACATTATTAATTTGGATTTCTTAATAAAAGAAAGACTCACTTGACAGACGGAGGAAATGGTGGGATTTTCAGAACAAAAATAAAACGAAGAACATAAGAACATAAGAATTAGGAACAGGAGTAGGCCATCTAGCCCCTCGAGCCTGCTCTGCCATTCAATGGCTGATCTGGCCAGGGACTCAGCTCCACTTACCTACCCGCTCCCCGTAACCCTTAATTCCCTTATTGGTTAAAAATCTATCTATCTGTGACTTGAATACATTCATTGAGCTAGCCTCAACTGCTTCCTTGGGCAGAGAATTCCACAGATTCACAACCCTCTGGGAGAAGAAATTCCTTCTCTACTCGGTTTTAAATTGGCTTCCCCGAATTTTGAGGCTGTGCCCCCTCGTTCTAGTCTCCCTGAGAAGTGGAAACAACCTCTCCGCCTCTATCTTGTCTATCCCTTTCATTATTTTAAATGTTTCTATAAGATCACCCCTCATCCTTCTGAACTCCAACGAGTAAAGACCCAGTCTACTCAGTCTATCATAATAAGGTAACCCGCTGTACTCCGGAATCAGCCTAGTGAGTAGCCTCTGTACCCCATCCAAAGCCAGTATATCTTTCCTTAAGCAAGGTAACCAAACCTACACCCAGTACTCCAGGTGCGGCCTTACCAATACCCGATATAGTTGCAGCAGGACCTCCCTGCTTTTGTACTCCATCCCTCTCGCAATGAAGGCCAACATTCCATTCGCCTTCCTGATTACCTGCTGCACCTGCAAACTAAATTTTTGGGATTCATGCACAAGGACCCCCAGGTCCCTGTGCACCTCAGCATGTTGTAATTTCTCCCCATTCAAATAATATTCCCTTTTACTGTTTTTTTTCCCAAGGTGGATGACCTCACACTTTCCGACATTGTATTCCATCTGCCAAACCTTAGCCCATTCGCTTCACCTATCCAAATCTCTTTGCAGCCTCTCTGTGTCCTCTACACAACCCGCTTTCCCACTAATATTTGTGTCATCTGCAAATTTTGTTACACTACACTCTGTCCCCTCTTCCAGGTCATCTATATATATTGTAAATAGTTGTGGTCCCAGCACCGATCCCTGTGGCACATCATAACCACCGATTACCACCCCGAAATGGACCCATTTATCACGACTCTCTGCTTTCTGTTCACCAGCCAATTCTCTATCCATCCGAATACATTTCCTCTGACTCCACATAACTCTATCATCTGCAGTAACCTTTTGTGTGGCACCTTATCGAATGCCTTTAGGAAATCTAAATACACCACATCCATCGGTACACCTCTATCCACCATGCTCATTATATCCCTAAAGAATTCCAGAAAATTAGATAAACATGATTTCCCCTTCATGAATCCATGCTGCGTCTGCTTGATTGCACTATTCCTATGTAGATGTTCCGCTATTTCTTCTTTCATGATAGTTTCAAGCATTTTCCCCACTGCAGATGTTAAACTAACTGGCCTAGAGTTACCTGCCTTTTGTCTGTCCACTTTTTTAAACAGAGGTGTTACATTAGCTGCTTTCCAATCTGCTGGTACCACCCCAGAGTCCAGAGAATGCCGATGTAATAATAGTCACCTGCTACAGAGCACAGATAGATACTCAAACAAAACAAATTCAAGAGACAGAAGCTAAGATAAATAAGCTGGAACAGATGTTCAGCCATGAACTCATTGAATGGCGGTGCAGGCTAGAAGGGACGAATGGCCTACTCCTGCACCTATTTTCTATGTTTCTATGTTTCTATGTTTCTATGAACTCATTGAATGGCGGTGCGGGCTCGAAGGGCCGATTGGACTCCTCCTGCAACTATTTTCTATGTTTCTATGTTTCTATGTAAGACAGGAGCAGACGGATTGTGCAATACACAGCTGTAACACCATCACCTGTGGTAATAGAGCCAATGTACCTCATGGTCCACAACCCCAAACTAACAGTCAACCAGACAGGGATAACGAGTGTGCAGTAGAGCGGCCCGCAGCACATGATAATGGCGACATATCAGCGTCCCCGCCATTCCCACCAATGGACGTAGAGCAGCCAACATTACCACAAAGGAGGGACCTCTCAACCCACAGCAGAGATAAATTCTATTGAATAAGTTACCAACACCGAAGTCAAAATAGTAGAAATAAAGGATTCTGACAAAAGATTGGAGTAGAATATGAATGTGATTCAAAAGGCAGGTGAAAGGTTAGGGGAGTACGGGGAACGATAATAGATTGAATACAAAGACCACTCTGGGGTTGATGACCCTGACAAAAATGTGCAGTATTCTTGAAAATGTTTAAAGACGGACTGGGAGATGCACATCCAAAGATAATTACGTTAGGATTTATGATAATTACGATGAAACTTTGGAATGGGCAGAACATGGAGAGAAGTTAAAGTTAGAACAAAAGGAGAAAATAGCAAAAATAGCAGCAACAGCGGTTGCAGCAGAGACGAAGGAGGAGGAGATACACCCCCACGCAGCTTCCCTGATGTGTTTTAACTGTAATAAGGGAGGCCACTTCAGTAGGAATTGTCCACAGAAAAGAAGAGGTTACCGAAATTCTCAAGGGAAATGTCACAATTGTGGTAAACTTGGACATTTGGCCAAAGATTGCTGGAGTAAGGGAGGAGGCACAGGGACGCAAGGCCCACAACAGGCAAAGAAGGGAACATCATTAACCAGGGAAGAGCTGATGGACATGCTCAGACAGGTACCAGCATCACTGCTACCACTGCCACCACCGCCCCGACCTGAGACACCCTTTAATGAGGATATCATCAAAATGGAGCGTCCGTTTCCATAACCAACTTAGATTTTCCCCGGACCCGCAGGACTGTAAACATCCAAGGTGTGGGTGCGGGTTATCAGAAAGCAAGCCTAAGTGAGATGGTGTTATTAGAAGTACAGGAATTAATGTTACCTACTCGGTTTTGGTACTGTCAGAACACAGAAGGCAGCATACTGGGCATCCATATCTTAAGTGAGATAGGGGTACTGATAGATCCCCAGCGTAACCGGATAATTTGGGGGGATAATCACGAAAACCAAATGAAGTTCGAGCACCCGGGACACCATCAGCAACAAGTGGCCAGAATAACCCGAATCCAGCCTGTGTGGGAAACAAACGATTTCTCCCATCGAACTTCAGTCCACTCTTAAGTGTCTCTCATGTAATTACATTTTCCACAGCACTCTGAGAAGATATACAAATTCCATTAACACTTTAGACACCTCGTACATCAATATAGCACATCGAGAAGATGCAAATAATCCACCCAACTCTTTAAGCACCACAGCTAGGAAGTATACAAAAGTATATATTAAAATAGACACAAATGCATATTATGGCTCCTTAGATTTATGTAACCTATTCCCATCGCCTGATCAAAATCCTTCTGCTGTGGCTTATATTTGCATGCCTGACCTGGCAATATCCATTTCGTCTTTAGCAAACTGATACATGATATGTGCACGGGTTAGATACAGAGTAAAGCTCCCTCTACACTGTCCCATCAAACAATCCCAGGGCAGGTACAGCACGGGGTTTGAGACAGAGTTAAGCTTCCTCTACATTGCCCCATCAAACACTCCCAGGGCAGGTACAGGGGGTTAGATACAGAGTAAAGCTCCCTCTCCACTGTGCCACCAAACAACCCCAGGGCAGGAAACTATAAACCACTCCCCATAACACTTTATTTCCTTATCGTTTTAGAAACGGTCTACCTCTGTCTTAAACTTATTCAATATCCCGCCTTCCACAGCTCTCTGAGGCAGCGAATTCCATAGATTTACAACCCTCTGAGAGAAGAAATTTCTTCTCGTCTCAGTTTTAAATAGTCGGCCCCTTATTCTAAGACCATGCCCTCTCGGTCTAGTCTCCCCCATCAGTGGAAACATCGTCTCTGCCTCCACTATATCAAGCCCCCTCATAATCTCATACATTTTGATAACGTCACCTCTCATTTTTTCTGAATGAGTAAAGGCCCAATCTACTCAACCATTCCTCATAAGTTAACCCACTCATCTCCGGAATCAACCTAGTGAACGTTCGCTGAACTGCCTCCATAGCAAGTATATCCTTTCGTAAATATGGAAAACAAAACTACATGCTGTATTCCAGCTGTTGCCGCAGCAATACCTTGTATAACTGTAGCAAGACATACCTGCTTTTATACTCCGTCCCCTTTGCATTAAAAGCCAATATTCCATTGGCCTTCCTGATCACTTGCTGTACCTGCATACTAAACGCCAGCATGGACTGGCTGAGCCGAATGGCATGTTTCTGTGACGTATATCCTGTTTCGAGGTAGATGTGTGTAGTTGAAGTGTGATCTCAGGCCCGATATTAATCTCAGGCCCGACATTAATCTCAACGTCCAAACAGTGGGCATCCTGGAGAAATTTTTGGAGGGAGATGATTGGGAAACTTTTGTGGAGCGGCTCGACCAATACTTCGTGGCCAACGAGCTAGATGGGGAAGAGAGCACTGACAAACGTAGAGTGATCCTCCTCGCTGTCTGTGGGGTACCAACGTATGGCCTCATGAATAATCTGCTCACTCCAGCAAAACCCATGGAGAAATTGGACGACGATTTGTGCACAGTGGGCCGAGAGCATTTGAACCGGAAGGAAAGCGTTCTGTTGGCGAGGCACCGGCTCTACACCTCAAAAGTTCTGAAGACCAGGAAATGGCGAGCTATATCGCCGAGCTGACAGGCCTTGCAAGACTTTGCGAATTTGAAGGACATTTGGAGCACAAGCTCAAAGACTTTTTCGTACTTGGCATTGGCCACGAAAGCATACTTCACAAGCTTTTGACTGTAGAGACCCCAAACTTGAGTAAGGCCATAGTGATAGCCCAGCCGTTCATTGCCACTTGTGGCAGAACTAAGAAAATCAGTCAGCACACAAGTGCTGCTACAAGTACTGTGAACAAAGTGATGTTGCTTTCGAACCGTAACGTACAGGGTAGGTCAAACATACCTGCAGCTACAAGTCCGCAAATGTCTCAGATTCCACCATCAAGAGTGATGAATCAAGGCCATTAACACCTTGTTGGCGCTGTGGGGATGATCATCGTTTCCATTCATGTCGATTCAAAGGATACGTTTGCAAGTGCTGTGGAACAATGGGACACTTCCAACCAGTGTGCAGGCGAGCTGCTAAGCCTGTTCCAGCTGCAAACGACCATGTTGCAGAGGAGGACACATCCACGGATGATCACGATGAACCAGAGCCTCAGAGGCAGAGTTGCATGGGGTGAACACATTCACCACGAATTGTCCCCCGATAATGCTGAATGTTGAACTAAATAAACTCCCACTGTCAATGAAGCTGGACATGGGTGCGAGCCAGTCCATCATGGTCAAAAGAACTTTTGAAAGTTTGTCGTGCAACAAAGCCTCAAGGCCAGTCTTAACTCCAGTTTGCACGAGACTAAGAACTTACACTAAAGAACTGATTCCTGTAATCAACAGTGCTACCATAAAAGTCTCTTATGATGGAGCGGTGCACAAGCTCCCACTCTGGGTGGTACAGGGTGATGGTCCCATGCTGCTCGGCAGGAGCTGACTGGGAAAGATACGCTGGAAGTGGAACGACGTCCGACCGCTATCGCCTGCTGGCGACACTTCCTGTGCCAAGGTCTGAAACATATTTCCTTCGCTGTTCGAACCAGGCATCGGGAATTTCCAAGGAGCAAAAGTGCAGATGCACCTAATCCCGGGGGTGTGCCCAATCCATCACAAGGCGAAAGCAGTACCGTAGATGACGAGAGAAAGGATAGAGATCGAACTAGACCAGCTGCAACGAGAGGGCATCATTTCACCGATCGAGTTCAGCGAGTGGGCCAGTCCTATTGTCCCAGTCCTCAAGGGAGACGGCACAGTCAGAATCTGTGGCGATTACAATGTAACTATCAATCGTTTCTCCCTGCGGGACCAATATCCACTACCAAAAGCCGACGACCTCTTTGCAACGCTGGTGGGAGGAAAGACGTTCACGAAGCTGGATCTGAACTCAGCCTACATGACGCAGGATCTGGAGGAATCATCGAAGGTCCTCACCTGCATCAACACGCACAAAGGTCTTTTTGTTTATAACAGATAACCGTTTTGAATCCGATCAGTGGCGGCGATATTCAAGAGAAGCATGGAAGGTTTACTGAAGTCGGTCCCGCACACCATGGTCTTCCAGGATGACATCTTGTTCACCGGTCAGAACACAGTCGAGCACCTGCAGAACCTGGAGGATGTTCTTATTCGACTCAACTGCATGAGGCTCAGGTTAAAACGCTCGAAGTGCATTTTCCTGGCGCTTGAAGTGAAGTTCCTGTGAAGGAGGATTGCAGCAGATGGCATCAGGCCCACCAACGCGAAGACGTAGGCAATCGAGAACACACCAAGGCCACAGAACGTGATGGAGCTGCGGTCGTTTCTGGGACTCTTGAACTACTTTGGTAACTTCTTACCGGGTCTCAGCACCCTGCTAGCATCACTACATGTCTTACTCGGAAAAGGGGGCGAATGGGCTTGGGGCAAAAGCCAAGAAAATGCCTTTGTAAAAGCGAGAAAATATTTATGTTCAAACAAATTGCTTGTGTTGTATGATCCATGTAAGCGTTTGGTATTAGCATGTGATATGTCGTCATATGGCGTCCGGTGTGTATTGCAACAAGGTAATGATTTGGGGAACTGCAACCGGTTGCTTATGCATCCAGGTGTCTGTCTAAGACCGATAGAACCTAAAGCATGATTGAAAAAGAAGTGTTAGCGTGTGTTTATAGGGTAAATGAAATGCATCAATACCTGTTTGGGCTAAAATTCATATTGGAAACTGACCATAAGCCACTCATATCCTTGTTTTCCGAGAGTAAAGGGATAAATACCAACGCATCGGCCCGCATCCAGAAATGGGCGCTCACGTTGTCCGCATCCAACTAAGCCATCCGCCACAGGCCAGGAACAGAAAACTACGCCTATGCTCTCAGAAGGCTGCCATTGCCCACGACGGAGGTGGAAATGGCACAGCCCGCAGATCTAGCCATGGTTATGGAAGCATTTGAGAGTGAGCAATCACCCATCACTGCCCGGCAGATCAAAACCTGGACAAACCAGGACCCTTATTATCTCTAGTCAAAAGCTGTGTGCTTCACGGGAGCTGGTCCAGTGTCCCAGTGGAAATGCAGGAAGAGATAAATCCGTTCCATCAGCGCAAAGATGAAATGTCTGTACAGGCAGACTGCCTTCTGTGGGGCAATCGAGTAGTGGTCCCCAAGAAGGGCAGAGATACCTTCATCAATGGCCTTCACAGTACCTACCCAGCCATTTTAATGATGAATGCGAAAGCCAGATCCCACGTGTGGTGGCCCGGCACCGATGCGGATTTAGAGTCCTGCATTCACAGATGTAATACATGCTCACAGTTCAGCAATGTACCTATGAGGCACGGCTAAGTTTATGGTCTACACCCTCCAATCCGTGGTCTCGGGTACAAGTCAACTATGCAGGACTATTCTTGGGTAAAATGTTCCTTGTGGTTGTCGACGCGTACTCCAAGTGGAATGAATGTGAGATAATTGTACGAAATTATGGACAAGGTCCCAAGTGGCTTCCCGGCACTGTCGTGGCCAAAGAGGAGAGCAGGTTGTTTCGGGTCAAACTTACAAATGGATTAATTCACCGGAAATACTTGGACCAAATAAACTCAGATTCATGGACTACCCTGAGCAAGCCACGTTGGACTCTGCCTTTTTTGATCCCCCAACACACACACCAGTGGCAACCGACACTATGGTTGACCACAGCTGCCCTGCAGGGCCCAGTACATCAGGCAGTCCAGCAAGACCAGTTGCACAGCAGCCCAGCGAGGGCCCAACAAATGACTCAACAACACCAGCTTTCACACCGAGACGATCAACCAGGACAAGAAGGGCCCCAGATTGACTCAGATTGTAAATAGTTACACGATTGACTTTGGGGAGGAATGTTATTATATATGTGGACTTGCATTTACTCTGTACAGACACCAGAGGGCTCATTCCCTGGAGTCCCAAGGGATCCCATAATCCCTTGGGAGCACAGGTATTTAAAAAGGCTTCACAGGTTGGAGAGGCACTCTGGAGACTTGTAATAAAGGACTACGGTCACACTTTACTTTGAGCTCACCATGTTCAATCTGACTCTTTCTCCATACACAATAGATACACACCCTCCTCTAGGCCTGAGACACATGGACAATGTACAGTCGGCACCTCAAAGCACTGGAGAAGTACCACCAACGCTGCCTCCGCAAAATCCTGCAAATTTCCTGGGAGGATAGATGCACCAACGTCAGCGTTCTCTCTCAGGCCAACATCCCCAGTATCAATGTGCTGACCACACTCGATCAGCTCCACTGGGCGGGCCACATCCTCTGCATGCTCGAGGCTAGACTCCTAAACAGCACTCTACTTCGACCTACGTCACGGCAAGCGAGCCCCAGGAGGGCAGAGGAAACACTTCAAGGACACCCTCAAAACCTCCTTGAATATATGTAACATCACCAACCACTCTTGGGTATCTCTGGCCCAAATCCACTCAAAGTGGAGGAGGAGCATCCTAGAAGGTGCTGAACACCTCGAGTCTCTTTCACGGGAGCACCGGATGCCAAGCACAAACAGCGGAATGAGCGCATGACAAGCCAAGGACTCCACCCACCGATCCCTCCAACCACTCCCTGCCCCAGAGTCCGCCTGTGCCAGAGACTGTGGGTCCCGCATTGGGCTCATCAGTCACCTGAGAACTCGTGTTTATGGAAGCAAGTCATCCTCTACCCCGAGGGACTGCCTAAGAAGATGAGCTGTATGTAGTACGTCTAGTCCTCGTAGTGTTCACCTTTATTGCAAAGGGGATAGAGTATAAAGGCAGACAAGTCCCGCGACAACTCTGCAGGATATTGGTGAGGCCACTCGTGGAGTACTGCGTCCAGATTTGATATTTTTATTTAAGGAGGGATATACTTGCATTGGAGGCAGTTCAGTGAAGTTTCATGAGGTTGATTCCTGAAATTATGGGATTGTCTTATGAAGAAACGTTCAGCAGGTTGGGCATATATTGGAGCTTAGAAAAATGAGAGGTGATTTTATTGAAATGTATAAGATTCCGAGGAGACTTGACAGTGTACATGCAGAGAGGATGATTCCCCTTGTGGGGGAATCTAGAAGTAGGGGGCATATTTTCAGAATAAAGGGGCGCCCATTTAAAACGGAAATGGGTAAGAATTTCTTCTCTGAGGGACTTGTGAATCTGTAGAATTCTGTTCCGCAGAGAGCTGTGGAGGGTGGGTCAGTGAATATATTTGTGATGGAGATCGACAGATTCTTGAATGATAGGGGAGTCAAAGAGTATGGGGAGCAGGCACGTTCGTGGAGTTGAGGCCAAGATCAGATCAGCTATGATCTTATTGATGGCGGAGCCGGCTCGAGTGGTCAAATGGTGGACACTTGATCCGAAGATGTTCTTATGTGTGTTGTGTTTCTGTGCCTGTGTGTTTGTAAGTGTGTGTGTTTCTGTGTAAGACTTACGTTAATTAAGACAGGTTTTAGCCTGTAAAGTTTATGTCTTTTCCTTACACTTTACAGAGCTGGACTTGTGAGACAAAAACAACACAGACTCCGGGTGTATGTCACCCACCCCTCTACTGGGGTTATCTTTATTTGGTTAACCAAAAGAGATACAAGCAATCACGATAGCATCAAATACACAATCATTTCTCATTATTAAGTTGCAGCGATCGATCCCATTAAAATATTTCCTAACAGTTAAACATTGCCGATTACGTAAGTGCTTGCAAAGCAGACACACTCACACCTGAGAGTTAACTCGAACCGTGCTTAGCGATTGGAAATTAACCCCCTGATTCTCTTGGTAACTGACCAGGTTGCCAATCGCTGGATTGCAGTGCTCCCCTCATGTGCCACAGCCACTTTATCTGTTTTTTTCAGAATGACTGCCCACCGTGTACATAATTGTCCAGATTTAATTCACAGCGAAAGTTTTTCACAATGAATGTGAGTTTCATTCTCGTATCTCATTGTTGCAGCTCGATTACTCTGCCCAGGTAATGTCTTTTTGCAGCTGCGAGCTGTTCAAACCCTGGAGAAATCATTTTGAATTCGCAATGCCTTCTGCGTCTTTACAAATGGTCATCCTAGGTTTTTGCCATCTTTGAGCAGTTTGCAAGCACAGTTATTAGCAGAAAATGAGACAAAAGAATGCTGTGGTCTTACAGATCCAACCAGAGGTAAATGGACTCGAACTTTTCGAGTCCCAGTAACTTTTAGTTCAGTTCAGTATCCTCTCCTTTCGTCTGTGTTTCCTGAATCAGTGTGACACACTCCTGCAGCTGGCGTCTCCTGTTAACACGGCAGGTTATTATCAGACAATGCAACACAATCCCTGGCTGTACAGCGACCGACACATGTGAGACAATCCGTAATCCACGGAAGATTTTCACTGTGCGATACAATGTCCAGCCAGGATGTATCATCAGCAATCTTAAACATTTCTTTACATACTTCACGGTTTTTATAGGCCATAATAGTGACTTTGGAACTGTTTAACACATTTCATTAACTTTGCCAAGTGTTCCGGTGGAGCTGGGATGCCAAAGTCAAATCGCACCATGTACTGGTGAAATTGCTTCTTTAATGCATCTTCCACAGCAATATCTACTTGCCTCTGCTGATAAATGCAGAACGAAACCCGTGCCTCATGTCTTACAGTTTCGGCTGGGGTAAAGCACATGTTCCCATCCCGCTGGGACAATTCAGGTTGGCACTATACTGGTATTGCCATTGTATGGTGGTGACAAAATACTCACCCTTCCCTCGAAATGCAGATCGTGCGGGAAAAATGCTGTCCCGCAATTACCTTCACGGTATAGGTCCATGCTATCACATCCCACTTAAACCCGCACGCTTGGGCTGCATGTTCTGCCACATCGAAGGGACAAGTGAACGTGTCCCCGAACTTCAGCACATCTAGTTAGGCCTGGGGCTACCCATGTTGTCCCATCTACGCACGTCACATACTGCGGGGCTTCATAATCTCCCTGACGAAATGGTCTCCCTGCCGTAATCCTACGTTCTGTACATGGAGCAAAGGATTTGAGGTTATTTTCTCAGGCATGATTGGGTAATAACATAAAGTCACGCTGTTCTGGTAGATGACATTCGTGCCTCAGCGGGTATACCGGTACCAACCACCTGACTTGGCACAGAGTCTGAGCTCGTTGGTAAATGCGCAGCGCCCTCAGACGTCGATAAATTGCCCATGATAGGGGCTTTCGCTCAGCAATATTCCGCAGGTTGTTGTCAGGCTCGGTCCACTAACAAAGATGCGCATCTTTCACGTATATTTAACGTCAGCAGGCTGCAGCTAGTGTCGGTGCTGCAGGGATCAGTGCTGGGGCCTCGGCTATTTAGAATCTATATTAATGACCTAGGTGAAGCGACCGAGTGTAAAGTATCCAAGTTTACAGATGATACAAAACGTGGTGGGACAGTAAGCTTTGAGGAGAAGACAAAATGTATGCAAAGTGATATAGATAGACTAAGTGTGTGGGTAGTAAGGTGGCAGATGGAGTATAATGTGGGGAAATCTGAGATTATTAACTTTGGTAGAAAGAATAGAAAAACAAAATATTTTTTAAATGTTAAGAAACATTTAAATATTGGTCTTCAGACAGGTATGAGTGTTCTTGTGCAAAAATACAGACAGCTAGCATGCGGGTACAGGAAGCAAGTAAGAAGGCAAATGGCATATTGTCATTTAATGCAAGTGGGTTGGAGTATATGAGTAAAGACGTCTTAGTAGAATTGTACAGAACCTTAGTGAGACCACACCTGGAGTACTGTGCAAAGTTTTGGTCTCCTTATCGAAGGAAGAATATACTTGACCTGGAGGCGGTACAACGTACGTTCTCTCGACTGATTCCTGGGATGAGAATGCTGTCTTCCGTTAAGAGATTGTGTAGAATTCTCTAGGGTATTCTGTACGCTCTAGAGTTTGGAAAACTGAGAGGTGATCTCATTGAAACATACAGAATGCTTACAGGACATGACAGGGTGGCTGCAGGGAGGATATTTCCCCTGGCTGGAGAGTTTTCTTAGCAGACACCACAGCAACTAACTTCAAGGCTGAAGCTTATATTTTGCAGAACAAATGGTCTTCTGTGCATTTCATTACAACAACAACTTGCATTTATTTGCATAAATTATATTAAAAATAGCTCTGCACTTGTATTTTTAACCTAAGCTCTAATTCATTTGTGGGTACACGATTTCGTTACCATTATTGATCAAAGGCATTCGTACAACCTAGACAATATTGAATCCTGTAATGGATTATGAACTGGAGGTGCCAAATCAGTTCATTACCAAAAACATGGCTCAAGTACCTCTCTAAAATAATGCATGTGTATACATACATAATTCAATTAACCAACTTAGCAGCATAAGCAATTGTCTAAAATACACAACAAGATTACAAAGGGTTAAACGGATTTCAGCTCTCAATCCATAAAGGTGGGTGGAGCTGAGACAAACATACAGACACTCTACTTCCTAAAGAAAGGCTTTCGAGCAAACAACAAATTCATCATCTCCCTAAATATTCACTTTAGTAAGTCTTGCGTCAAATGCACATTTTCCATGCAAACTGGAATTTCAACATTCAAGCTTCTTTCAGTCAATTATCCGAAGTTTTTTTTATTTTTTTCTGGACACAAACACTGACAACGTCAAGTGTCGGTTTCAAATTCCCCTTTAATCCCCGTTCCTTTAATAATTTGGCCAACCCATGTTTTCAGCCATCTTGGAGCAATGTTCATGTAGTTATTAGCAGGAAATGAGCCCCCATAAATGCTGTAGTCTTACAGACGCTGCAGTTTAGCAGCACTGAATCTTTGGCTGATATATCCCAGTACTTTTTAAAAACTATGACGGTTTCTGCCTCTGCCACCCTTTCAGGCAGTGAGTTTCAAACCTCAAACTCCCTCTGTGTGACAAGCGTCCCCTCAAATCGAAACTAAACCTCCTGCAACAGAGTTTGCATTGTTTCCCCATGATTGTCAACCCGTTGAAACGACTTCTTGAGCAAGTCACTGAAGTCCTGCCACATAAAGAGGTAGAGAAAGGGGTTGATGCAGCTGTTGATGCAGGCCAGGCCGCGGCTGAATGGGACGCCCACCATCAGCGCCATGAGCCAGTCTTCGTCGTGTGGGTGGAGCAGCAGGGTGAGGATAGAGCAGATGTTGCAGGGCGCCCAGCACAGGAGGAAGGCCAGGATGATGGCGGCCTTGAACCTGAAGGGCTTGCTGCTGCTGGGCGCCCAAGCGGTCCTGCCTCAGCCGCAGCCCGATGATGGTGCAGCTGGCGGTGATAATCAGGAATGGAAGGAGGAACCCGATGAGGAAGTTGGTGAGAGTCAGTGCTCGGTACCGGGCATCATGCAGCCTTTTCGCCTGCTCCAGCACTGCCCGGTCATCACGCTCTCCACGGTCCGTCGTGTTCAGTGCCACCCCCTCGCCCTCTAGCGGGTACTCGGTCACCCCGGGATACCAATTGTCGGAAGACGAATGATTGGGCACTCCCGATGGCAGCTGCCACCCACATTCCCAGGCTGAGCAGGTTGGCCAGCCACAGGACGCAGTGGTTCTGGGACCAGATGGGCAGGACCACCGAAAAGCAGCGGGCCATGCTGATGGCGGCCAGCGTAAAGACATTGGCGTGCAGACAAAGCGCCACCGCCCCATAGCTGAGCTTGCAGAGCAGACAACCGAAGGGCCAGTGGTTGTCCAGGGCCATGTCGGTGATGTAAAGAGGGAGCAGCAGAGAGACAGTGAAGGCTGCCACGGCAAGGCTCTGCAACGAGACGGTGTCGGCCGTTCTCTTCAGCTTGAAGCCGGTGGCCCAGATGACCAGCTCATTGCCCGACATGCCCAGGACGCAGGTGATGACGTATTTCATAATAGCGCAGGCTTGCCTCGCTCGCTCCATGCTGGGGTAGGCTTCTGTCGCTGGGAAATTGTGCGGAACCTCGCTGCAGTTTGTCGGCTGAAAGTCATCGGGTTCCATTTCAGATGTCGCACCTGAAGACACGGAGCGAGAGAGAGAGAGAGACAGCTAGCGGTAGAGAGAGAGAGAGGGAGCAAGAAAGAGAGAGCAAGACAGACTGAGAGTGAAAGAAAGACAGAGAGGGTGAAGAGAGAGAGAGTAAGAGAGGGAGCGAGAGAGAGTGAATGAGAGAGAAAGAGAAGGAGAGAGAAAAAAAGGGAGAGTTTTAGAAGGAGCAAGAGAAAGAAAGTGAGCGTGAGAGAGGGAGAGAGTTGCAACGAGAGAGACAGAGAGGTCGGGAGAGAGAGACTGAAAGTGAGGAAGCAAGAGAGAGAGACAGAGAGAGAGAGTGGCAAAGAAAGAGAGAGAGAGAAAGCGAGAGAGGGAGCGAAAGAGAGGCAGAGAGTGAGAAAAAAAACAGAGAGAGAGAGGGAGCAAGAGAGAGGGAGTGAGAGAGAGACACCAAGAGATAGATAGAGAGAGAGAGAGAGATAGAGTGACAGAGAGAGAGAGCGAGAGGGAAGAGTCCATTAGTGTTAACCCCAGTACAGAAATCACGGAGATTGACACTCAATTTCCACCACCGTAACTTTTCCCGTTACTACCTCTACCTCAGCCCGTCCGTTTCTGAAACCCTAGTCCGTATGCTTGTTCCATCCAGAGATGTCTATTCTATGCCGCTCCTGACTGGCCTCCCGAATTGTAAGCTCATTCAAAACTCCCAGCTTTTAACACACACCGAATCCCATTCAGCCATCAAGCCCCGCCCCACACCCCGCCCTATTGCTCGCTGACCTACCTTGGCTCTTGTTCAGATAATGCCTCCAATTTAAAAGTCTCATCTTTATTTTCAAATTTATCCGTGGTCTCCTCGCTCCCTCCCTCGCTATATCTGTAAACTCCTCCAGACCACAAGTGCGGCGCTCCCTGAGCAATGTCCCTCCGACAGTGTGGATCTCCCTCAGCACTGACCCTCCAACAGTGCGGCGATCCCTCAGTACTGCCCCTCCGACAGTGCACTGCACCCTCAGTATTTATTTTTTTCCTGTTGCCAATCTTTCCAATTCTGTGTCAGATCAACTTGTCAGATCACAAAGGCCAAATGTCACCTTGGGCCCATTCAAGGATCAATTTGCGCCAATGCTCTTAGCCAAAAGGCCTAGAGGCAAAGCACCGTTCCTGGAAGTACTGCTAACCAGGTTCGTGCCATGGAGGTGGATGTGTGCCCGCCACCCACCTCCTATTATTGCCACTCCGACAGTGCAGCGCTCCCGCAGTACTGCCACCCGACAGTGCAGATCTCGCTCAGTACTGACCCTCCGACAGTCCACCTCTCCATCATACTGCCCCTCTGACAGTGTAAGCACTCCCTCAGTACTGCCCACCCGACAGAGCAGCAATCCTTCAGTAATGCCGCTCCGACAGTGTAGGTCTTTTCCTATGGTTTTCAAACACCAAGACTCTGGAATTTGCCAATACAATGGACTTTTTTCAACGATTAAAACAACTACAAAATCCTATTTCATCACTACTGGGTACACGTTCAGAAGTATCAAATTCTCTAGCTTACCGATTCGAAAATCAACTTTGCAATATATATGCCCCAAGTTATACACTTACATACCATTAAAACAATTCACTCCTTCACATTATCTATGCCTCTAACCTAACTGATAACGGACAATCTTTATGGCAATAACTGTCCCCAAACTGGCTGACGTATAATCCGGTGGGTGACCCATCCGACTGGATTAAAACTTCCCAGTTTCCGGCTGGCCGGCCTCTATCAACTACCGATGGTTGACATTTCGATGCTGCAGAAAGTGAGCAAACCTTTGTCCTGCTTCATTTACACTCCACATCCTACTGGCACCTCACGGTATCCTGCTGTCCAGTTATGTTTGGCTGGAGATAACATATCCCTTTTGTTGATTGGCCAATTCTGATGCACGTCAACGCCCCTTCTTGATGCAAACTAATGGACCCATCCCCAGATGTTTGATTCATCCTGTTTACAGACGGCTTTTTTTTTCATCACCCATCGGACTTCAGTCCACTCTTTAGTGTCTCTCATGTACCTACATTTTGCACATTACTCCGAGAAGATGCACAAATTCCAACTAACAAGTTAGACACCACGTACATAAATATAGCACTTCGAGAAATCATACAAAATCCACACAACTCTTTCTGCACCACAGTCAGAAAGTATATAAAACACATATTAAAATATATACAAATACATATTATGGCTCCTTACCATGACGTAACCAACTCCCATCACCTGATCAAAGTCCTTCTGCTGTGGCTGACATTTGCATGACTGACCTGGCAATATCTATTCTGTCATTAGCAAAGTGATATATGCTATCTGCACGGCTGATAAAGCTCCCGCTACACTGTCCCCATCAAACACTCCCAGGGCAGGTACAGTACTAGGTTAGATACAGAGTGAAGCTCCCTCTACACTGTCCCACCAGAAATAAACCCAGGGCAGGTGTTGTGCATCTGCAAAGCATGCACTCCCATGTTCCGCCACCAGTGAGCTCATCCCCCGAAGTCCCAAGTGATCCCAGCATCCCTTGGAAGCGCTGTAAATAAGCCGGCCCCTGAGGCTTGTTCCTCAATCTGGAGTGTCTTATTAAAGAATGAGGTCACTTTTACTTTAACCTCCCTGTGTGTTCAGAACACAAACAATGGCGACAAATATACGAATCCAACGCAAAGATGCAGCAAACTGTGGGCATTCTGGAGAAGTTCTCGGAGGGTGAGGACTGAGAAGTCTATGTCGAACCCTAGACCAGTACTTTGTAGCCAACGTGCTGGACGGAGAAGGGCGCACTGCAAAAAGAAGAGCGGTCCTCCTCACACTCTGCGGGGCACCGACCGACAGCCTCATGTGGAATCTTGTGGCTCCGGCGAAACCCACAGATAAGTCATATGAGGAGCTGTGTACACTGGTTCGTGAGCATCTTAACCCAAGGGAGAGTGTGCTGATGGCGTGGTATCGGTTCTACAAGTGCCAGCGATCTGAAGGTCAGGAAGTGGCGAGCTACATCTCTAAGGTAAGGCGACTTGCAAGACAATGTGAGTTTCATGGCTACCTGGAGCAAATGCTCAGAAACATTTTTGTACTGGGTATTGGCCATGAGACCATCTCACGAAAACTTTTGACTGTAGAGACACCGACCCTAAGTAAGCCCATTTTGATAGCACAGGCGTTTATGTCCACCAGTGAAAACACCAAACAAATCTCTCAGCACCCAAGTGCTAGCAATGTTCATAAATTAACTGGAACTGTGTGTGCGAGCAGAAATGTACAGGGCATAAACTACGAGTCTGCAACTGCCAGCAGGCCTCAAGTGACGCAGATGACTCAGAGTCCCCAAAAAGGATGAATGCAAGGCAATTCACACCATGTTGGCGTTGTGGAGGCTTCCATTCAACCTATTCATGCCGCTTGAAAGGGTATGTTTGAAAGAGCTGTGGAACAATGGGGCACCTCCAACGAGCTTGCAAACGAGCTGCAAACTCTGCAAAACCTGCTAGCCACCACGTGGCAGAGGAAGATCTGTCCATTGTGGATCAAAGCAATTTCGAGCCTCAGAGAGAGGAGGCGGATGTTGAAGTACATGGGGTGCAGACATTTTCGACGAAATGTCCACCTTTCGTGCTAAATGTAAAATTGAATGGCTTACTCATCGCCATGGAACTGAACACTGGTGCTAGCCAATCCATCATGAGTAAAAATATGTTTGAGAGACTGTGGTGCAACAAGGCATTCAGACCAGCATTGAGCCCCATCCACACAAAACTGATAACGTATACCAAAGAGCTTAACACTGTGCTGGGCAGCGCCATGGTCAAGGCATGAACTTTCACTCTGGATTGTTCTGGACAATGGCCCCATACTGCTTGGAAGGCGCTGGCTGGCAAAATCCGCTTGAACTGGGATGACATCCGAGTGCTAGCACATGACGATCAGGCCTCATTTACCCAGGTTCTCAACAAATTTCCTTCCCTTTTTGAGCCAGGCATTGGAAACTTTTGCGGGGCGAAGGTGCGGATCCACTTGGTCCCAGAGGCATGACCCATTCACCAGAAGGCGCGAGCGGTACCTCACATAATGAGGGAGACAGTGGAAATCGAGCTGGATAGGCTGCAACGCGAGGGCATCATCTCCCCAGTGGAATTCAGTGAGTGGGCCAGCCCGATTGTTCCAGCACTCAAAAGTGATGGCATGGTCAGGATTTGCGGCGATTAGAAAGTAACTATTAATAGTTTCTCGCGACAGGACCAATGCCCACTAGCTAAGGCAGATGACCTATCTGCGACGCTGGCAGGAGGCAAGGCATTCACCAAGCTCAACTTGACTTCGGCCAACATGACGTAGGAGCTGGGGGAGTCTTCGAAGGACCTCACCTGCATCAACACGCACAAGGGACTGTTCATCTACAACAGATGCCAGTTTAGAATTCGGTCGGCTGCAGCGATCTTCCAGAGAAACATGGAGAGCCGACTCAAGGCGGTACCACACACGGTGGTTTTTCAGGATGACATATTGGTCACTGGTCGGGACACTGCCGAGTACCTACAAGACCTGGAGGAGGTCCTCCAGCGACTGGATCGCGTAGGGCTGTGGCTGAAGAGGTTGAAATGCATCATTATAGCAACAGAAGTGGAGCTTTTGGGGAGAAAGTTCACGGCGGATGACATTCGGCCCACAGACGCCAAGACAGAGGCTATCAGAAACGCACCCAGGCCACAGAACGTCACGGAGCTGCAGTCGTTCTTGGGACTTCTCAACTATTTTGGTAACTTCCTACCGGGGTTAAGCACATTTTTAGAGCCCCAACATGTGTTATTGCGCAAAGCTGAGAACTGGTTTTGGGGAAAAAAACAAGTAATTGCTTTTGAGAAAACCAGAAACATCTTGTGCTCCAGCGAGCTGCTTGTAATGAATAACCCGTGTAAAAGACTTGTGCTGGCATGTGACGCATCGTTGTACGGAGTAGGGTGTGTATTACAACAAGCTAACGTTGCGGGGAAGTTGCAACCTGTCGCCTATGGTTCCAGGAGCTTGTCAAAGGCCGAGAGGGCCTGCAGCCTGATTGAGAAAGAGGCATTAGCATGTGTGTTCGGGGTAAGGAAAATGCATCAGTACCTGTTTGGCCTCAAATTTGAGCTGGAAACCGATCACAAGCTCCTCACATCCCTGTTCGTCAAAAACAAGGGGATAACTACTGTTGCCTCAGCCCGCATACAAAGGAGGGCACTCGTGCTATCAGCTCATAACAATGCCATCCTCCACAAGCCAGGCATCAACAACAGTGCGGATGCTCTCAGTTGCCTAACATTGCCAACCACATGAGTCGAAGTGGCGCAGCCAGCAAATTTATTGATGGTGGCACAGCCCACAGACTTGTTGATGGTCATGGAAGCATTTGAAAATGATAAATCACCTGTCACGGTCCGCCAGATTAGGACTTGGACCAGCCAAGATCCTCTGCTGTCCCTAGTAAAAAAAACTGTGCATTGCATGGGAGCTGAGCCAGCATCCCCGTTGAAATGCAAGAGCCAATCAAGCCGTTCCAGCGGCGAAAGGATGAGCTGTCCATTCAGGCAGACTGCCTGCTGTGGGCTAGTGCTCCCAAAAAAGGGCAGTGAGACGTTCATCTCGGATCTCCACAGCACACACCCGGGTACAGCAATGATGAAAGCCAAAGCCAAATCCCACGTGTGGTGTCCTGGTATCGACTCTGACTTAGAGAGTACTGTGAACGGCAACGCAGTGTGTGTGCTCATTTGAGCAACGCGCCCAGAGAGGCACCACAAAGTTTGTAGTCCTGGCCCTCCAGACGATGGTCGAGGATCTATGTCAATTATGCGGGCCCATTCCTCGGTAAAATGTTCCTGGTGGTGGTGGATGCTTTTTTCAAAATGGATTGAATGCGAAATAATGTAGGGAAGCACTGCCACCGCCACCATTAAAAGCTTGAGGGCCATGTTTGCCACCCACGGTCTGCCTGACCTACTGTTCAGTGACAACGGGCCATGTATCACCAGTGCCGCATTTAAAGAATTCCTGACCTGCAATGGGTTCAAACATGTCACCTTGGCCGCGTTTAAACCAGCCTCCAATGGGCAGACAGAGCAGGCAGTACAAACCATCAAACAGAGTCTTAAACGCGTCACAGTAGGCTCACTCCATACCCGCCTGTACCGAGAACTGTCCCAAGACCCCACTCGCTCACACGCGTGCCCCCGGCTGAGCAACTCATGAAAACGAGACTTAAAACCTGACTCTCGCTGTCGCTGAATGATCAGGTAGAGAGCAGGCGGCAGCAACAAAATGTAAAGGATGATCGCGCCACTGTGTCACGGGAACTTGATGTGAATGAACCTGTGTATGTGCTAAACTATGGACATGGTCCCAATTGGATCGCAGGCACGGTGATAGCCAAAGGAGGGAATAGGGTGTTTTTATTCAAACTAGACAATGGACAAATTTGCAGAAAGCACAGGACCGAATAAGGCTGCTGTTCACAGACTGCCCTGAACAACACACAGCAGACACCACCTTTTTAGACACCACCTTTTTAGAGCCCACGACACACACCAAAAGGATCAACGACAACACGCCGGACCAGGAAATCGAACCCATCACGCCCAACAGCCCAGCAAGGCCAGACTCACCAAGAAGCTCACCTAAACGGTGGCACAATTGAGGAAGAATGGAGGACTTTTAAGGAGCTCTTTCACAGTGCTCAACAAAAATATAGTCCAATGAAAAAGAAGGGCGGTAAGAGAAGGGACAACCAGCCGTGGATAACCAAGGAAATAAAGGAGAGTAACAACTTAAAAACCTAGGTGGCCAAGGTTAGTGGGAAACTAGAAGATTGGGAAAATTTTAAACGACATCAAAGAATGACTAAGAAAGCAATCAAGAAAGGAATGATGGATTACGGAAGTAAACTTGTGCAAAACATAAAAATGGATAGTAAAAGCTTTTACCGCTATATAAAACGGAAAACAGTGAATAAGTAAATGTTGGTCCCTTAGAAGATGAGAAGGGGGATTTAATAATGGGAAATGTGGAAATGGCTGAGACCTTAAACAATTATTTTGCTTCGGTCTTCACAGTGGAAGACACAAAAACCATGCCAAAAATTGCTGGTCACGGGAATGTGGGAAGGGAGGACCTTGAGATAATCACTATCACTAGTGGTAGTGCTGGACAGGCTAATGGGACTCAAGGTAGACAAGTCCCCTGGTCCTGATGAAATGCATCCCAGGGTATTAAAAGAGATGGTGGAAGTTATAGCAGATGCATTCGTTATAATCTACCAAAATTATCTGGACTCTGGGGAGGAACCATCGGATTGGAAAGCAGCTAATGTAACACCTCTGTTTAAAAAAGGGGACAGACAAAAGGCAGGTAACTATAGGCTGGTTAGTTTAACATCTGTCGTGGGGAAAATGCTTGAAGCTATCATTAAGGAAGAAATAGCGAGACACCGAGATAGGAATAGTGCAATCAAGCAGACGCAACATGGATTCATGAAGGGGAAATCATGTTTAACTAATTTACTGGAATTCTTTGAGGATATAACGAGCATGGTAGATAGAGGTGTACCGATGGATGTGGTGTATTTAGATTTCCAAAAGGCATTCGATAAGGTGCCACACAAAAGGTTACTGCAGAAGATAATGGTATGCGGAGTCAGAGGAAATGCATTAGCATGGATCGAGAATTGGCTGGCTAACAGAAAGCAGAGAGTCGGGATAAATGGGTCCTTTTCGGGTTGGAAATCGGTGGTTAGTGGTGTGCCACAGGGATCGGTGCTGGGACCACAACTGTTTACAATATACATAAATGACCTGGAAGAGGGGACAAAGTGTAGTGTAACAAAATTTGCAGATGACACAAAGGTTAGTGGGAAAGCGGGTTGTGTAGAGGACACAGAGAGGCTGCAAAGAGATTTAGATAGGTTAAGCGAATGGGCTAAGGTTTGGCAGATGGAATAAAATGGCGGAAAATGTGAGGTCATCCACCTTGGAAAAAAGGGAATATTATTTGAATGGGGAGAATTTACAACATGCTGCGGTGCAGAGGGTCCTGGAGGTGCTAATCCCAAAAAGATAGTTTGCAGGTGCAGCAAGTAATCAGAATGGCGAATGGAATGTTGGCCTTCATTGCGAGAGGGATGGAGTACAAAACAGGGAGGTTCTGCTGCAACTGTACAGGGTATTGGTGAGGCCGCACCTGGAGTACTGCGTGCAGTTTTGGTCACCTTACTTAAGGAAGGATATACTAGCTTTGAAGGGGGTACAGAGACGATTCACGAAGCTAATTCCGGAGATGAGGGGGTTACCTTATAATGATGATAGATTGAGTAGACTGGTTCTTTACTCGTTGGAGTTCAGAAGGATGAGGGGTGATCTTTTCGAAACATTTAAAATAATGAAAGGGATAGACAAGATAGAGGCAGAGAGGTTGTTTCCACTGGTCGGGGAGACTGGAACTAGGGGGCACAGCCTCAAAATACGGGGGAGCCAATTTAAAACCGAGTTGAGAAGGAATTTCTTCTCCCAGAGGGTTAAGAATCTGTGGAAATCTCTGCCCAAGGAAGCAGTTGAGGCTAGCTCATTGAATGTATTCAAATCACAGATAGATAGATTTTTAACCAAGAAGGGATTTAAGGGTTATGGGGAGCGGGCGGGTAAGTGGAGCTGAGTCCACGGCCAGATCAGCCATGGTCTTGTTGAATGGCGGAGCAGGCTCGAGGGGCTAGATGACCGAATCCTGTTCTTACTTCTTATGTTCTTATGTTTATTCAGGAATTGTGCAAACTTTGAGGCAATAGATTATGCTTACTCAGTGAAACAAGCGTGAAAAACTAAAGCAATGCATAAGTCAAACAAGTGGTACAAAATGGATGAAATGTTCACACAAGTTCTCACCAATTTTTCAAATCTCGGGAAAAAAGATCGTTCTCCGCTGGAAACGGAAGGGAAATTAAGTTTTAGTGACGAGGAAGCTTTCTTTTTAGTTGAATCGTTTGTTGTCTTTTTTAAACTAATTTCAGAATGATTGTCCAGGAAGATTTCACCGCAGTCTTCAGCTCTTCTCTGAATTTCCTGCATAAATACACGGGTTTTGAAAGCAACTCAAAAATGTTAACGTTGTGCCTGTCTCAGTGGCGATATATCCACGGTCTGTGTGGTCACCTCGGTAATAATTGATGCTTGCTAGTCTGGTAGTTACGAAACACACGGCATTTGTCAGCCACAAAAATATAAAACTGCCCGATATAGCAAAGAGTAAAATGATGGATTTCCTTCCGCTTTCCATCTCTGAAACGCTCTCGTTCTCACTCTTGTTGCCTCGGAGTCCTCTGCTCGATCTACTGGCGTCTAAAATACGTCTGATTGTCAAATAATTTAACAAGGCAATTAAAGAAAAGTGAAGCCATACGCACAGGCATTGTGAAACCAGATGTACACTAAATCTGCAGGTGATGAAATAAAAGCCACACTTGTCCGGCAGCCCCACTGCACCTCGTTAATTACGTACTGAGGATCAAATGCAAAGAAAACAGGGTTGTTCGTTAAAAAGATTACAATTGTGAAAGTTGGTATAACCGCGGCCGCATTTCTCACGGTGCAATAATTTATTTTAAACGTCTGGCAGCAGATAAACACAAATCGGTCAAATGTGAAGGAGACGGTGAAACAAACAGACAATTCGAGGGTTACAGCAGTCACATATCGCATGAAATTACACGCGGGAGTGTGGGGCAGGAGGGAAACTGGGAAGCGATAATTGAAATAATCATACACTATTACGACAATGATCATGATCAGTAGATCTGCAGTTGCCATGGTCGCCATGTAGACAAAGATACACTTGGAAAGGCCGCAGTTTCCTCGGGAGGGAATCAGAATTGTCACCAAGTTCGCTGTCAGAAAAAGGGAGCAGGGAAATAATGTTAGGCTGTCTGATTGAAATAGAAACACAGTTACCTTTTAAGAACATTTTACTCCAGTCAGGGCGATTATCAACACGGAGCAGTGTGAGAACTGGATTTGGACTGGAGCCATTATCTGGGCAAACGACCCACACATTTTAATGAGCTGCTGCAGTGCTCACTCTGCCTGGGGTGGCAAGACGGTCTGGAAATCCTGCTGTTCGAGCTTCAGGGAACACAGTCACTGAAATAAAGTTATTGGTTTAAAGGACACGCAGAAAGTGCAGACACACAGTTCTGACATGTTTCTTGTCACTTCCAATAGTGTAAGTCAGCCAACTAGAAAATTGGTCACATTATCCTGTAGGGTTATGGTTCACAACCGATTAACAACACACATGTTAAAATGACACACCGGGGATATTGACGGCTGCGAGAATCGGGTAGAAAATATCTTTGATCAGTGGAATTACTGGTCGCCGCATCTACTGTGAGAATGGATCGTTTCTTTCGGAGCTGAAAGACACTGACTGAAGCACGGCTCAGGCAATGGAATAGAACCGATATTTATCCACGCGTCAATTACCCAGGGAGTAAATTGGATGAAATCATTATCATTAGTGCAGACATTGAACAGATAAACTCGATAGGTTGGATTTTTATCTGTTACGTCAGATTAAGACACAAGAACATTGAATAGTAAGATCTGTGTACACGATCAGTTTCTTGGTAAATTAAATCTGTTTGATACAAAATAAACTTTTAAAGCATGCCCACTTGCGCTAGTGTGCTGTCAGAAATTATCTCACTTTGAAGAATCTTCACAGAACAGTGCAAGTGGTGGAATCTTACAATTTCCAACAGACCATGAGCAGTATTGTGTTTGTGTTTCCCACATACACTCCCACACACACACACACTTCCTCCCCCAAACACACACTCCCCCCATACACAAACACACCCCCCACACACACACACTCCCCCCCATACACAAACACACTCCCCCCACACACATACACACTCCCCCCACACACACACACACTCCCCCCATACACACACACTACCCCCACACACATATACACACTCCCCCCACACACACACACTGCCCCGCCCCACACACAGACACACTCCCCCCACACACACACACTCCCCCCCACATACACACACTCCCCCCACACACACACACTCTCCCCACAAAGACACACACACTCCCCCACCAGACACAGACACACTCCACCCACACACACACTCACACTCCCTCCCACACAGACACACACACACCCACACACACACACTCCCCCCTCCCACACACTCACACTCCCGCTCACACACACACACACTCACACTACCCCCCACAAACACACAAACTCCCCTCCCCACTCACACACACACACCCCACACCCCCACACACACACAGTTCCCCCCCACACACACTCCCCCCACACGCACACACACACACCCGCCACATTCACACACTTCCACCCCCACACACTCACACTCCCTCCAGCACACACACACACACCCCCCACACAAACACACTCACACTACCCCCACATACACACACAAACTCCCCTCCCCACTCGCACACACACTCCCCATACCCCCAAACACACACACTCATCCCCCCACACACACACACTCCTCTCCCACACACACACACTCCCCCCCCACACACACACACACACACACCACACACACACACTCCCCACCCCCCCACACACACACACTCCGTCCCCACACACACACACTCTCCCCACAAAGACACACACACTCCCCCACCACACACAGACACTCACCCCACACACAGACATACAATCCCCCCCACACACACACACTCGCCCCCACACATTCACACTCACCCCCCACACACACACACACTCTCCCCCCACACACACACACACGCACTTCCCTCCCCACACACACACACTCCCCCCCACACGCACACACACACACCCGCCACATACACACACTTCCCCCCCACACCCTCCCACACACACACACCCCCACACAAACACACTCACACTACCCCCACATACACACCCAAACTCCACTCCCCACTCGCACACACACTCCCCACACCCCCACTCCCACACACTCCCCCCCACACACACACACACTCCCCCCCCACACACACACACACACATACCACATACACACACACTCCCCACACCCCACACACACACACTCCACCCCCACACACACACACTCTCCCACAAACACACACACACTCCCCCACCACACACAGACATACAATCCCCCCACACACACACTCCCCCAACACACACACACTCCCCCCCACACTCCCCCCCACACACACACACACACACTCTCCCCCCAGACACACACACACGCACTCCCCCACCCACACAAACGCACTCCCAGCACACACACACTCCCCCCCCACACACACACACTCCCATCCAATGACACACTCCCGCCCCACACACACATTCCCACCCCCACACACACACTCCCCCCACACACAAACTCCCCCCACACACACACAACCCCACCCACACACACACTCTCCCCCACACACACACTACCCCCCACACACAAATTGCCCCCCACACACACAGACTCACCCCCCCACACACACACACACACACTCCCCCTACACACACACACTCCCCCCCACACACACACTCCCCCCCACACACACACACTCTCCCCCCAAACACAAACTCCCCCCACACACACACTCCCCCCGCACACACAGACACACACACTCCCCCCTACACACACAAACATATCCTCCCCTCCCCACACACACACTCTCCCCCCACACACACTCACTCCCCCCCACACACACAACCCCTCCCCCACACACACACTCTCCCCCCACACACACACTCCCTCCCACACACACTCTGCCCCCCCCACACACACACTCCCCCCCCACACACACACACACTCCCCCCCTACACACACACGCACACACACTCCCCCCGCCCACACACACACACACTACCCCACACACACACACACTCCCCTCCACACACACACTCTCCCACCGACACACACACACACACTACCCACACACAAACACACACACACACACACTCCCCCCACACACACGCACTCCCCCCCCCACACACTCCCTCCACGCACTCACACCCAATCCCCCCCCACACACACACACTCTCTCCCCACACACACACACACACACACACTCCCCCCACACAGACAAACTCCCCCCCACACACAAAAACTGCCCCCTCCACACACACACTCACCACACACACACACTCCCCCCTACACACACACACACACACACCCACACACACACACACAAACTCCCCCCACCATACACACTCCCCCCACGCACACACACACAAACTCCCCCCCGACACACACGCTCCCCCCACACACACACACACACGCACTAACACTCCACACACACACACACTCCCCCTCCCCACACACACCCTCCCCCCACACACACACACTCCCCCCCACACACACACACACACTCCCTCCCCACACACACATACTCCCCCCCATACACACACACTCCCACCCACACACACACACACACACTACCCACACACAAACACACTCCCCACCCCCCAGGCACACACTCCCCCCACACACACACACTCCCGCCCACACGCACACACACTCCCCCCCCACACACACGCAATCCCACCCCCACACACACACACTCGCCCCCCACACACACACTCCCCCCCACACACTCCCCCACCCCCACACACACACACTCCCCCCCACACACACACATCCCCCACACACACACACTCCTTCCCCACACACACACACACATTCCCCCCCACACACACACAGACACACTTCCCCCTCACACACACCCCACACACACATACACTCCCCCCACACACACACACTCCCCCCCACACACACACTCACTCCCCCCCACACAAACACACACACTCCCCCCGACAAGCACGCACTCCCCCGTCACACACACACACACACCCCCCGCACACACACATACTCCCCCCCCACACTCTCACACTGCGCCCCCCCCACACACACACACACACACTCCCCCACACACACATACTCCCCCCCCACACACACACACTCTCCCCTCCCACACACACACACACTCCCCCCCCACATACACACCCCCTCCCCCACACACACACACACTCTCTCCCACACACACACTCCCCCCCACACACACACACACTCCCTCCCCACACACACACACTCCCCCCCACACACACACACTCCCCCCCCACACACACCCTCCCCCCCCCACACACACACTCCCCCACACCCCCCCACAAACACACTCTCTCCCCACACACACACACACATACACGCACACTCATCGCACCCCCCACCCAACCACACACTCCACCTGCCACCCCTCCATTGATGGTATTGGTAGAGTGAGGGCTTTGTCGGGCCATGAGGTTACAGATTGTGAAGGAATACAATTCTGTTGCTGCTGATGGCCCACAGCGCCTTTTGAGTTGCTAGATCTGTTCTGAATCTATCCCATTTAGTGCTACACAGCACGATGGAGGCTGTCCTCAGTCTGAAGATGGGACTTTGTCTCCACAATGACTGTGAGGTGATCAGTGCTACCAATCCTGTTATGGGCAGATGCATTGGTGAGGATGACGTCAAGTAGGTTTCTCCCTCGTGTTGGTTCTCTCACCACTTGCTACAGGCCCAGTCTGACAGCTATGTCCTTCAGGACTCGGCCAGCTCGGTCAGTAGCGGTGATACCGAGCCTGTCTTCGTGATGGACATTGAAGTCCCCCACCCAGAGAACTGTCTGTGTCTTTGCTACCTTCAGTGCTTCTTCCAAGTGCTGTTCAACATGGAGGAGTACTGATTCATAGAACCATAGAAACATAGAAAATAGGTGCAGGAGTAAGCCATTCAGTTGATCATTCCCTCAGTACCCCTTTCCTGCTTTCTCTCCAAAGCCCTTGATCCCTTTAGCCATAAGGATCATACCTAACTCCCTCTTGAATATATCCAATGAACTGGCATCAACAACTCTCTGCAGCAGGGAATTCCACAGGTTAACAACTCTCTGAGTGAAGAAGTTTCTCCTCATCTCAGTTCTAAATGGCTTACCCCTTATCCTTAGACTGTGTCCCCTGGCTCTGGACTTCCCAACATCGAGAACATTCTTCCCACATCGAACTTGTCCAGTTCCGTCAGAATCTTATATATTTCAATGAGATCCCCTCTCATCCTTCTAAACTCCAATGTATAAAGGCCCAGTTGATCCAATCTCTCCTCATATGTCGGTCCCACCATCCTAGAAATCAGCCTGGTGAACCTTCGCTGCACTCCCTCAATAGCAAGTACGTCCTTCCTCAGATTATGAGACCAAAACTAAACACAATATTCCAGATGAGGCCTCATCAAGTCCCTGTACAATTGCAGTAAGACTTCCCTGCTCCTATACTAAAATCCCCTCGCTATGAAAGCCAACATACCATTTGCCTTCTTCACCGCCTGCTGTACCTGCATGCCAAATTACAATGACTGATGAACCATGACACCCAGGTCTCGTTGCACCTCCCCTTTTCATAATCTGCCGCCATTCAGATAATATTTTGCCTTCTTTTTTGCCACCAAATTGGATAACCTCACATGTATCCACATTATACTTCATCTGCCATGCATTTGCCCACTCACCGAACCTGTCCAAGTCACCCTGCAGCCTCTTCGCATCCTCCACACAGCTCACACCGCCACCCAGTTTAGTGTCATCTGCAAACTTGGAGATATTACACTCAATTCCTTCATCTAAATCATTGATGTATATTGTAAATAGCTGGGGTCCCAGCACTGAGCCCTGCGGCACTCCACATGTCACTGCCTGCCATTCTGAAATGGACCCGTTTATCCCAACTCTGTGCTTCCTGTCTGCCAACCAGTCTCTATCCACGTCAGTACATTACCCCTAATACCATGTGCTTTGATTTTGCACACCAATCTCTTTTGTGGGACCTGGTCAAAAGACTTTTGAAAGTCCAAATACACCACATCCACTGGTTCTCCCTTGTCCACTCTGCTAGTTACATCCTCAAAAAATTCCAGAAGATTTGTAAAGCAAGATTTCGCTTTCAAAAATCCATGCTGACTTGGACTGATCCTGTTACTGCTTTCCAAATGCGCTGCTATTTCATCCTTAATAATTGATTCCAACATTTTCCCCACTACTGATGTCAGGCTAACCGGTCTATAATTACCCGTTTTCTCTCTCCCTCCTTTTTAAAAAGAGGTGTTACATTAGCTACCCTCCAGTCCACAGGAGCTGATCCAGAATCGATAGACTGTTGGAAAATGATCACCAATGCTTCCACTATTTCTCGGGCCACTTCCGTAAATACTCTGGGATGCAGACTATCAAGCCCCGGGTATTTATTAGCCTTCAATCCCATCAATTTCCCGAAGACAATTTCCCGCATAAAAAGGATATCCTTCAGCTCCTCCTTCTCACTAGACCCTCGGTCCCCATGTACATTCGGAAGGTTAGTTGTGTCTTCCTTCTTGAAGACAGAACCAAAGTATTTGCTGAGGGAGGACAGCCGGTGGTAATCAGCAGGTGGTTTCCTTGCCCATGGTTGACCTGAAGCTATGAGACTTCCTGGGGTCCGGAGTCAATGTTGAGGACTCCCAGGGCCACTCCCTCCCTTCTTACTGTATACCACTGTGCTGTCACCCCTATCCTGCCGGTGGGACAGGACATACCCAGGGATGGTGATGAAGGAGACAACTTACAGGCCCACCTAGCTTTGTATCATCAGATCCCCTCATCCAAATCATTGATACAGATTGTCCGCATGCCAGACACGAGACTCCAAAAGCAAGCGCTCTACTCGGAGCTCCTTCACGGCACACGAGCCAAAGTTGGGCAGAGGAAACGTTACAGGGACCACCCTCAAAGCCTCCCTGATAAAGTGCAACATCCCCACCGACACCTGGTATTCCCTGGCCAAAGACCAGTCCGCAGAAGCGGAGGAAGTGCATTCGGGAGGGCGCTGAGCACCTCGAGTCTCGTCGCCGAGAGCGTGCAGAAACCAAGCGCAGGCAGCCGAAGGAGCGTGCGGCAAACCAGTCCCACCATCCCCTTCCCTCAACCAATGTCTGTCCCACCTATGACAGGGACTGTGGCTCTCATATTGGACTGTTCAGCCACTTAAGGACTCATTTTAAGAGTGGAATCAAGTCTTCCTTGATTCCGAGTGACTGCCTATGATGATAGATTGTAAATAGCTGGGGCTCTAGCACCCAACCTTGCGATACCCCACTAGTTACAGTCTTGGAAATATATCGGCCGTTCCTTCATCGTCGCTGGGTCACAATCCTGGAACTCCCTCCTTAACAGCACTGTGGGAGCACCTTCACCACACGGACTGCAGCGGTTCAAGAAGGTGGCTCATCGTCACCTTCTCAACGGGTGATTAGGGATGGGCAATAAATGCCGGCCTTGACGTTCACAGTCCATAACAAAACGTCTTTCTGTTCCTGCAATCCCTTTAAAATTGCAGCATTTATTTTATCTATCTCCTCGTTCTTCCGACCAAAGCCCCTCCCCTCACACTTGCACCATTTACGACAATAGGTGTCTCTGAAAATCGTCATCCTCGCCCCGTTTCTCCATCATCCTGAACTTTCCCTTTGCTTCAAATCCGTCGCAATCCAGAACAACCAAACACTGGTCCTCGCGATACGGGTGAGGGACACACCATATCCACATATTCTAGCCAGGGGGCCAGGCTCCCGACCCGCCGGTGAATCCTGTGCCTGGTGCGACAACAAACTCGCATGAGGTTAAAGAACGGGAAGAGGTTGCACAAGACTGGGGCTTGTGTCTCTGCGGGATTACAAGGTTGAGTGGCGATCTGATCAAGGTGATTCAGACAATTGACGATTTTGACAGGGCATAGAGAGAGAAACTATTTCGACTGGTATGGGGGAGGGAGTCCAGGACAATTGGGCGTAACCTTAAAATTAGATTTCAGGGGGTCATAGAACCAGAGAAAGTTACGGCACGGAAAGAGGCCATTCTGGCCCATCGTGTCTGCGCCGGACGACCAAGAGCTACCCAGCCTAATCCCACTTTCCCGCTCTCGGTCCGTAGCCCTGCAGGTTATGGCACTTCAAGTGCACATCCAGGTACTGTTTAAATGTGGTGAGGGTTTCTGCCTCGACCACCCTTTCAGGCAGTGAGTTCTACCCCAGACCCCCACCGCCCTTTGGGTGAAGACATTTCCCCTCAAATCCCCTCTAAAACTCCCCCTCCAATTACTTTCAATCTCTGCCCCCTGGTTGTTGACCCCTCTGCCAATGGGAAACAGGTCCGTCCTATCTTGCTGCAGTTAAACAGGGTATTGGTGAGGCCACACCTGGAATACTGCGTGCAGTTTTGGTTTCCAGATTTACGAAAGGATATACTTGCTTTGGAGGCAGTTCAGAGGAGGTTCCAAGGAATGAGGGGGTTGACTTATGAGGAAATGTTGAATAGATTGAGCCTCTACTCATTGGAATTCAGAATAATGAGAGGTGATCTTATCGAAACCTGTACGATTATGAACGGGCTTGACAAGGTGGATGCAGAGAGGATGTTTCCACTGATGGGGGAGACTAGAACTAGGGGGCATGATCTTTGAAATTTAAAACTGAGATGAGAAGGAATTTCTTCTCTCAGAGGGTTGCAAATCTATGTAATTCGCTGCCTCAGAGAGCTGTGGATGCTGGGTCATTGAATACATTTAAGGCTGAGAGAGACAGTTTCTTAACCGATAAGGGTATAAGGGGTTAGGGGGAGCGGGCTGGGAAGTGCACCTGAGTCCATGATCAGATCAGCCATGATCGTATTAAATGGTGGAGCAGGCTCGAGGGGCCGAATGGCCGACTCCTGCTCCTATTTCTTATGTTCTTATGTTATCCCCTCGATAAACACGGCGTCTGAGTAGTACATAGCAACATCCCATAAACAGCAACTGAAATAGGTAAGTGGTGAACCTGGCCATTTTGCTGTTGATTCAGGGAGAAATGTTGCCGTGGACACCAGGAAAGACAGATTCCCAATTTCAGAGCTGCTCTCATGCCAAAGCCTTTGACAGCCAATCAGCTACTTTGGAAGAGTAATCACTGCTGTATTGTGGGAAACGCAGGACTCAAATTCGGCTCTGCCTGTTGGCATTGAGATAATGGCCAGATCATCTGTGATTTAGTGATGCTGGTTGGGGAAAACAGATTGGACCCAGGGAGAAATTTCTGGTCTTCATCCAAAAGTGCCGCAGTTACTTTTACATCAATCTGAGCGGGCAGATAAGACATTGATTTTAGCGCCTCTTCTGGAAGACGGCCCCTCCGACAGTGCGGGGCTCCCTCAGTACTGCCCCTCCGACAGTGCAGCACTCCCTCAGTACTGCTCCTCCGACAGTGCGGCACTCCCTCAGTACTATCCCTCCGACAGTGTAGCACTCCCTCAGTACTGCCCCTCCAACAGTGCAGCACTGCCTCAGTACTGCCCCTCCGACAGTGCAGCAATACGTCAGTACTGCCCCTCCAACAGTGTGCCATTTCCTCAGCACTGTCCTTCCGACAGAACGGCACTCCCTCAGCACTGCCCCTCCCTCAATACTGCCCCTCCGACAGTGCAACACTACCTCAGTACTGCCCCTCCGACAGTGCGGCGCTCCCTCAGTACTGCCCCTCCGACAGTGCGGCGTTCCCTCAGTACTGCCTCTCCGACAGTGAGACACTCCCTCATTACTGCCCCTCCGACAGTGCGGCGCTCCATCAGTAGTGCCTCTCTGACAGTGCTGCGTTCCCTCAGTACAGCCCCTCTGACAGTGCGGCGCTCCCTCAGTACCTCCCCTCCAACAGTGCAGCACTCCCTCAGTACTGCTCCTCCGACATTGCAGCACGCCCTCAATACTGCCCCTCCGACAGTGCGGCACTCCCTCAGTACTACCCCTCCAAAAGTGCGGCACTCCCTCTGTACTGCCGCCTCCGACAGTGCGGCACTCCCTCAGTACTGCCCCTCTGACAGTGCTGCTTTCCCTAAGTACAGCCCCTCTGACAGAGTAGTGCTCCCTCCGTACCGCCTCTCCAACAGTGCGGCGCTCCCTCAGTACTGCCTGTCTGACAGTACTGCACTCCCTCAATAAAGCCCCTCCGACAGTGCGGCGCTCCCTCAGTACTGCCACTCCGACAGTGCGGCACTCCCTTGTACCGCCCCTCCGACAGTGCGGCACTCGCTCAGTACTGCCCCTCCGACAGTGCAGCACTCCCTCAGTACTGCTCCTCCGACAGTGCGGCACTCCCTCAGTACTATCCCTCCGACAGTGTAGCACTCCCTCAGTACTGCCCCTCCGACAGTGCAGCACTGCCTCAGTACTGCCCCTCCGACAGTGCAGCAATACGTCAGTACTGCCCCTCCAACAGTGTGCCATTTCCTCAGCACTGTCCTTCCGACAGAACGGCACTCCCTCAGCACTGCCCCTCCCTCAATACTGCCCCTCCGACAGTGCAACACTACCTCAGTACTGCCCCTCCGACAGTGCGGCGCTCCCTCAGTACTGCCCCTCCGACAGTGCGGCGTTCCCTCAGTACTGCCTCTCCGACAGTGAGACACTCCCTCATTACTGCCCCTCCGACAGTGCGGCGCTCCATCAGTAGTGCCTCTCTGACAGTGCTGCGTTCCCTCAGTACAGCCCCTCTGACAGTGCGGCGCTCCCTCAGTACCTCCCCTCCAACAGTGCAGCACTCCCTCAGTACTGCTCCTCCGACATTGCAGCACGCCCTCAATACTGCCGCTCCGACAGTGCGGCACTCCCTCAGTACTACCCCTCCAAAAGTGCGGCACTCCCTCTGTACTGCCGCCTCCGACAGTGCGGCACTCCCTCAGTACTGCCCCTCTGACAGTGCTGCTTTCCCGAAGTACAGCCCCTCTGACAGAGTAGTGCTCCCTCCGTACCGCCTCTCCAACAGTGCGGCGCTCCCTCGGTACTGCCTGTCTGACAGTACTGCACTCCCTCAATAAAGCCCCTCCGACAGTGCGGCGCTCCCTCAGTACTGCCACTCCGACAGTGCGGCACTCCCTTGTACCGCCCCTCCGACAGTGCGGCACTCGCTCAGTACTGCCCCTCCGACAGTGCGGCACTCCCTCAGTACTGCCCCTCCGACAGTGCGGCGCTCACTCAGTACTGCCCCTCCGTCAGTGCGGCACTCCCTCAGTACTGCCCCTCCGACAGTGCGGCACTCCCTCATTACGCAGGTACAGCTAGTAATCTGGATGGCAAATGGAATGTTGGCCTTTATTGCAAGGGGGATAGAGTATAAAAGCAGGGAAGTCATGCTGCAACTGTACAGGGTATGGTTGAGGCCACACCTGGAGTACTGCATACCGCATTGGTCACCGTATTTAAGGAAGGATATACTTGCATTGGAGGCAGGTCAGAGAAGGTTCTCTAGATTTTTTCTGGCGATGAAGTGGTTGACTGATGCAAATGGGTTGACCAGGATGGGCTTTTACTCATTGGAATTCAGAAGAATGCGAAGTGATCTTATTGAAACATATGATATAATAAGTGGGCTCAACAAGTTGGATGCAGAGCGGATTTTTCCACAGAATAGGGTAAACTAAAACTAGGGGACATAGTCTCAGAATAACGGGCCGCCCATTTAAAACTGAGATGAGGAGGAATTTCTTCTCTCAGAGGGTTGTAAATCTATCCACCGAAGGAGATAATTCAGCAGGGGACCAAAAACATCTTCAAAGAGGTAGGTTTTAGGGACCGTCTTAAATGAGGAATGAGAAAGGCAAAGAGGTTTATTAAGGGAGTTCCAGAGATTGGGGCCCAGGCAGCTGAAGGCACGGCCACCGATGGTTGAGTGATTATAAGACAAAAGGAGGAGAGCAAAGATCTCAGAGGGGTGTTGGGTTTGGAGGGATTACAAAGATAGGGAGGGGTGTAGGGGCTGGAGGAGGTTATCAAGATAGCGAGGGGTGTAAGACTGGAGGAAATTAGAGAGATAGGGAGGGGTGTCGGTGCTGGAGGAGGTTACAGAGATAGGGATGGTTTTCTAGACTAATATGTCAAGGAGCCAACGAGAGGACAGGCTATCCTAGACTGGGTGATGTGTAATGAGAAAGGACGAATTAGCAATCTTATTGTGCGAGGCCCCTTGGTGAAGAGTGAACATAATATGGTAGTCGTCTTTATTAAGATGGAGAGTGACACAGTTAATTCAGATACTAGTGTCCTGAACTTAAGGAAAGGTAACTTTCACGGTATGAGACGTGAATTGGCTAGAATAGACTGGCGAGTGATACTTAAAGGGTTGACGGTGGATAGGCAATGCCAAACATTTAAAGATCACATGGATGAACTTCAACAATTGTACATCACTGTCTGGAGTAAAAATAAAACGGGGAAGGTGGCTGAACCGTGGCGAACAAGGGAAATTAAGGGTAGTGTTAAATCCAAGGAAGAGGCATATAAATTGGCCATAAAAAGCAGCAAACCTTGCAGAATTTTATAATACAGCAGAGTAAGACAAAGGGTTTAATTAGGAGGGTGAAAATGGAGTATGATAGGAAGGTGGCTGGGAACATAAAAACTGACTGCAAAAGCTTGTATAGATACGTGAAGCGAAAAAGATTAGCGAAGACAAACGTAGGTCCCTTGCAGTCAGATTCAGGTGAACTCATAATGGGAAACAATGAAATGGTGGACCAGTAAAACACATACTTTGGTTCTTTCTTCACGAAGGAAGACACAAATAACCTTCCGGAAATATTAAGGGACCGAGGGTCTAGTGAGAAGGAGGAACTGAAGGAAATCATTATGAGGTGGGAAATTATGTTTGGGAAATTGATGGGATAGAAGGCCGATAAATCCCCAGGGCCTGATAGTCTGCATCCCAGAGTACTTAAGGAAGTAGCCCCATAAATAGAGGATGCATTGGTGATCATTTTCCAACAGTCTATCGACTATAGATTGGTTCCTATTGACTGGAGGGTAGCTAATGTAACAACACATTTTAAGAAGGGAGGGAGAGAGAAGACGGGTAATTATAGACCGGTTAGCCTGACATCAATAGTGTGGAAATTGTTGGAATCAATTATAAAAATGAAATAGCAGGACATTTGGAAAGCATTGATGGGATTGGTCCAAGTCAGCATGGATTTATGAAAGGGAAATCCTGCTTCACAAAACTTCTAGAATTGTTTGAGGATGTAACTAGCAGAGTGGACAAGGGAGAACCAGTGGATGTGATGCATTTGGACTTTCACAAGGCTTTTGACAAGGTCCCACACAAGAGATTGGCATGCAAAATTAAAGCATATGGTATTGGGGGTGATATACTGACGTGGATAGAGAACTGGTTGGCAAACAGGAAGCAGAGAGTCGGGATAAACTGGTCCATTTCAGAAGGGCAGGCAGTGACTAGTGGAGTGCCGCAGGGCTCAGTGCTGGGACCCCAGCTACTTACTATATACATTAATTATTTGGATGAGGGAATTGAGTGTAATATCACCATGTTTGCAGATGACACTAAGCTGGGGGCAGTGTCAGCTGTGAGGAGGACCCTAAAAGGCTGCAGGGTGACTTGGACAGGTTTGGTGAGTGGGCAAACGAGTGGCAGATGCAGTATAATGTGGATAAATGTGAGGTTATCCACTTTGGTGGCAAAAACACGAGGGCAAAATATTATCTGAATGGCGGCAGATTAGGAAAAGGGGAGGTGCAATGCGCCTTTGGTGTCATGGTACATCAGTCTTTAAAAGTTGATATGCAGGTACAACAGGCAATGAAGAAGGCAAATGGTATCTTGGCCTTCATCGCTAGGGGATTTGAGTATAGGAGCAGGGAGGTCTTAGTGCAGTTGTACAGGGCCTCAGTGAGGCCTCACCTGGAATATTGTGTTAAGTTTTGGTCTGCTAATCTGAGGAAGGACGTTATTGCTCTTGAGGCAGTGCACCAGACTGATTCCTGGGATGGCAGGACTGACATATGAGGAGAGGCTGGATGGACTGGGCCTGTATTCACTGCATTTTAGAAGAATGAGAGGGGATCTCATAGAAACATGTAAAATTCTGATGGGACTGGACAGGTTAGATGCAGGAAGAATGTTCCCGATGTTGGGGAAGTCCAGAACCAGGCGACATCGTCTAAGGATAATGGGCAGCTATATAGGACTGAGATGAGGAGAAACTTCTTCACTCAGAGAGTTGTTCAACTGTGGAATTCCTTACAGCAGAGAGTTGTTGATGCCAGTTCATTGGATTTATTCAAGAGGGAGTTAGATATGGCCCTTATGGATAAAGGGATCAAGGGGTATGGAGAGAAAGCAGGAAAGGGGTACTGAGGTGAATGATCAGCCATGATCTTATATGAAGGTGGTGCAGGCATGAAGGCCTACTCCTGCACCTATTTTCTATGTTTCTATAAGTTTGACTGTTGAGGCGAGTTGAGGCTGACACAGACTCTAAAGAGGTTACAGCTATATTTTGCAGAGACTGGAAGATGCCTCGATATTTTCAACTTGTATCTTTATTCATTTCTAAGCAATATCCAATACATGCTGTGTACGTAAAATTGCATCTGAATACTATCTAAATTTAGGTATTTAATTGGCTGTTCCAGTTAGATCTCCGGTCAATCATAATGCTCCAGGATGTTTTCGGTTGGGGATTCGGTGATGGGAATGACATTGTATGTCAAGGCTTGGCGGGGCAGGTAGTAGAGGGGGCGAGGGCGGGGGATGTTGGAGCTGTTCAAATCTCTTTTTTTGGAGATTGTCATTGCCAGATACTGCTATGGTGCAAATGTTACTTGCCACTTATCAGATCAATCCTGAATGTAGTCGAGGGCTTGCTGCATGCACGCATTGATGGCTTCATTTTCTGAGGATTTGCAAATGGATCTCAACACTTTAATCATCAGGAAACATCGTCACTTCTGACCATATTTTGTAGAGTAGGTCTTTGATGAAGCAGCTTCAGATGGATGGGCCCAGGACATTGCCCTGAGGAACTCCTGAAACGATGTCCTGAGGCTGAGATGTTTTACCTCCTGCAATCACAATCATCTTCCTTTCTGCTAGGTATGACTCCAGCCGGTGCAGATGTTTTCCCCTGATTCACATTGATTTTAATTCTACTAATGTTACGTGATGCACTTGATGACAAGGGAAGTCAATCTGACCTCACCTCTGGACTCAGCTATTTTTGTCCATGTTTGAAACAAGGCTGTAATGGGGTGTGGAGACAAATTATCTTTGCAGAGCTCAAAGTGAGCATCGGTGAGCAAAGGCCCCTCGATGGCACTGTCGAATACGCCTTCCATCAATTTGTTGAAGATTGAGATTCGACCGATGGGGCTGTGGTTGTTTGGATTGGTTTTTCCTGCTTTTTGTGGACAGGACATACCTGGGCAGATTTTTACATTGTCGGCTGATGTCAGCATTGTAGCTGTACTGGAACAGCTTGGTTAGAGGCGGGCTAGTTTAGCAGAACGGGTCTTCAGCACTATAACTGGATTTTGTCGAGCCCAATAGCATTTGCTCTATCCAGTGTGCTCTGTCATTTCTTGATATCACATGGAATGAATCGAATTGGCTAAAGACTGGCTTCTCTTATGATGGTGACCTCCAGATGTGACTGATATGGTTCATCCACAAGGCACTTCTGACTGAAGATATTTGCTTCTGCCTTGTCCCTTGAGCTCATGTGCTGGACTCTGCCATCATTGAGGATGGGCATGTCCATTGAAACTTTGTGCTTCAAATTGCAGTTAGTATAGATTCATATATTACAGCACCCTCTATAAGGCATCTCGGACCTCTGTGAACACAACAACCAACTGTGTATCTCATTAATCCATCCCATTGAGGGATTGAAGATTGAACAGCACAGATTCTAAAACAGGAAGTGTAAGTTAGAAATGTGTCAAATCAGGGATTGAAAGCGAAATAAAGAAATGTAAAAAATATTGAGAGGGAGAACATCGAGCCTCAAAGAACGATACATTAATATTTTTTAATGTTTGTTTTAAAAATAATCTCCATCAACAACTAAAATCTGAAAGTTTGCGACTCCACATTCAACAATGTTAACTATCAGTGTCAGAGAGGTTGTTAATGTTAATTATCAGTGTCAGAGTGGTTGCTAATGTTAATTATCAGTGCCAGAGAGGTTGTTAATGTTAATTATCAGTGTCAGAGAGGTTGTTAATGTTAATTATCAGTGTCAGAGAGGTTGTTAATTTTAATTATCAGTGTCAGAGAGGTTGTTAATGTTAATTATCAGTGTCAGATAGGTTGCGAAAGTTAATTATCAGTGCCAGAGAGGTTGTTAATGTTAATTATCAGTGCCAGAGAGGTTGTTAATGTTAATTATCAGTGTCAGAGAGGTTGTTAATGTTAATTATCAGTGCCAGAGAGGTTGTTAATGTTAATTATCAGTGTCAGAGAGGTTGTTAATGTTACTTATCAGTGCCAGAGAGGTTGTTAATGTTAATTATCAGTGCCAGAGTGGTTGTTCATGTTAATTATCAGTGCCAGAGAGGTTGTTAATGTTAATTATCAGTGCCAGAGGGTTTGTTAATGTTAATTATTAGTGCTAGGGAGGTTGTTAATGTTAATTGTCAGTGCCAGAGAGGTTGTTTTGCTGTAATTACATTGAACACGCTTTCAAAAATGTTACTTAGACTGATGTGGACAATCCCTAAATCCGATATGGACAATAACTAGATTTATGCTGCGAGATATGTCAATGAGAAACATTACAGAAGAACTTTAATGTTGAGAACTGTGAATTGATGCATTGTGAAGAATGAGCGAGGAGAATCGATATAAACTAAAAAATCCAATTTTAAAATGGGTGCAGGTACCGAGTGACCTGGGGCTTTAGAGACTCAAATCATTGATGGTGGCAGAACGAGCTGATATAGCTGGTCTAAAGCATATGGAAAACGTGCTTTGTAAATAGAGAGACAGCATACAAAAGCACTTAGGTTATGCTAAATCTTTGTAAATCATTGATTAGGGCTCAACTGAATGTCTTTGTCCAAATCAGGATGCCACAAATGAGGAAGGATATGAACCCCTGGGCGATGGTGCAGAGGAGCGTTCCGAATATGTTAGCAGGGAGGAGGGAATTTATTTACGTGGATAGTCTATAGAAGCTGGGATTATTCTCCTCAGAGCAGGGAAGCATAAAGGGAGATGAATTAGAGGTTTTAAAACTTATGAGTGATGTCATTAAAATAAATTCGGAGGAGGTATTTCCACAGACAGACAGATCGGTAACCAGAGGACAAAGATTGATGTAATTTGCAGAAGTGCAGGAGGGTAGATCAGGGCAATGTGTTTACATCGCGAGTTGTTATGAGCTGGAATACACTGCCGCAAAGAGTGCTGGAACTATATGTAATAGCACCCTTCAAGAGGGAAGTGAATATAAAATTCATACAGAAATCTTTGAAGGGCTATGAGGAAAGAGCAGGGATGTGAGTGTAACTGGATAGCTCTGTCAGAAAGTCAGCACAGACACGGTGGCCGAATGGCCTCTTTCTGTGCCGTATCATTGTGTGACTCTACAATTCAGTAAGAAGACTATTTTGGTGCCGTGGCATCTAAATCCAGTTCCTCAATGACGTCACTTTTTCTATCGAACAACACATGTGAAGATAAAAGCATTACCTGAAAAAACAGCTGATAAATAAAGAGAATATAGCTAAATATGCGACCCGTCACAAGTGAGAAAAATCAGCCTGCAATACAACAGATACCAGGTCTGATTCATTGGTTTTTCTGCAGTGATATACCTTGTTGACCTGTGACGCAGTAATGCACGTGTTGTGTAAACGATTGAAATAAACTATCAACAGCGCGATTACTTTTGAGGTTTAAGACGAACTTATTTTCTCCTTACACCTACTGCCTATTCGCCCGCCTTACCTTTCGCCCATAAGGAGCTCCATTACTTGTTGGTGCTTGGCAATCATTCGAGCAATTGGGTGGGTGGCAAAACTACATTTCTCAGCATGTTCAGTGAGTGTTCAGTCACATGTGCACCTGGAATTTCCCGGCACAAACCTCTCGCGCTGGTTGAATTTTAACAGAACAGGCGGGGTGGGAATCTGAAAGGATCGTGTTAGGTATCAGGGGCTCAAAATATATAAAACCAACACGTAGGATACTGTATGTAAATCATTGTTTTGGATTGGAACCGAAATATCACCTCAGAGATGGATTAGAAACATTAATGTTTTGGAACCCTGCAGAGATGTTATAGCATTCTGCACTATGACAATCATTATCTGTTATTTTCAACTTAAGATTTCAACTTTGGTAAGGGATCTTTAAGACAATCTGTTATAGAAAGAATCAGAATGGGTGGAAGCGGTAGGAGTCATTGTAAACATGTGATACATCATAAAGGAGATAACACTCTCAAGCGAGCAGTTTACAGGTTTGGCTTCATGGGACCAAAGGCAGAATACGGACAAAAGAGATAAGATATGATTTTCAAATAACAACCCTGGGAAAGTGTTACAAATAAAGACATGTGGCCAAAATCTTTAGGGCGGGTTTTTGACAAAAATCGAGACAAACAACCAGAAGTCTTATTGGATATTACGTTTTTATGGAAACATCTATCGGTCAAAAGGTATTGTAAATACCCCATGTCATGTCCATCCCAAACAAGAGAATATCAGTAGCCTGTTCAAGGTTGTACTCACAAGCGGCGTGAGGGGAGAGTGAACCAAAAGTTGTACTGGTCGTATACTCTTCGAATATTCCCATGCTTTACCAATGAAACCACTAGACAAATAGAAAGAGACCACAAGCTAGAGAACTGCTCAAGTGCACCAGCCGTTTATCCGATCGGATCGGCATCAACTATCTGTTATTCCTGTTTAGCTAATGTGTTATATTCTGTCTTAAACTCTGATTAAACAAATATCCACCAGATCGGTTTACAGTCGATCCTGATTTAAAGTGACCAAAGGTAGCTTTAACTTTGGCTAGTTATAACAATCCAGCTGTGCATCCTTTCCACCCTGTCCCCTCTATATCAGCCTCGGTTGGCATCAGTGGGAGTAAGGTTACAGGCGGCGTGCAAACCCCGCCTTCATCCGGTTCTGTCAATTTCCCGACTGCCAGTTTAGTTTAAAATTGCCTCCTCCATGAGAGGAAATCAATTTCCTCTACCTCCATCCAACGAATTCCAAGCAAGTCTAGAATCTGGAAGATTCCTATACTATGTGCCTGAGCAATTAGCTGTCGAAACGGGCAGATTTATGGAATAGCAAAAGCAGACTTTAGCTAGTGCATGTGTTGCCCTCCAATCCCTATATCCAATATGACGGGTCTGTGCCGAACTATGATGTACTGGAGCGGATTTTCATTCAATACTGAAAGCCTGGGGAGAGGCCTTGTACTAAGCAGGCACCTGATTATAAATGTTATTTTGAGTTTATTTTGTTTAAAAACTCCGGTAAAAAGTGGAATGTTACACGTTCCATTCTTCCTCTCAGATTGTTGTTGATGAGGATGCAGACTTTCATTAGTGCCTCCCAATCTTCGTTCCCTATGTCGACTCTGAGCAGAAAATGACCGGGTGTCAGAAGGGATCGTCAAGTATATTCCACAATAGAACATGCAATCAAAGAGGTGAGGCTGAAGCTCACTGAAAATTGGGCTTCAGCTTTCTAAGCTTATATCTGCAAGCTTCAGATGCCAAACTTCCGATGCAGCTCCTTGGTCGAGACGCAGGATAATTCGGTTGGCACCGACAGCGAGCCAGCTATTGGAACAGGGAGGTAGGCAAAAGGTTAGAGCGTGAGCCCATTCCTGCACCATCTGACTCCACATTAAGGCAAGTTAAAAACTGTTTTACTTACCTTCTGTTGGTGGCCTCCCTAGGTGCCTGTAAGGACCATTACAGACAGAGGCATTAGAAATTATAAGTGGAATTAATGAAATGACAGCGACATGAAACAAATATTTCCAACTGTCTTGAAAGAGAAGGCATACATACATTCTAGAAATAGTGGCGAACCAAGGGTCGAGTGCAGATTCCTCTATAACAGAATGGAAAGTGACAAATATAACGCGCCAGTCAAGAAAGGAGGAAAAGAGAAAACATGGAACTGTACACCAGTCAGACTCAGATCAATAGGAGGGGAAATGTTAATCAAATAATCTATTACTGGGGAATTGGTAACAGGGCATTCACAAATCATGATATGATTAGGCAGAGTAAACATTTTTTGATGAAAGTCAACTCATGGTTGACAAAATCTAATCGAGTTTGTGAGGTTGTAACTAGCAAGGTAGATAAGGGGAAAGACTGCATGTATTGCAATTGGATTTTCAAAACGCTTTTGATAAATTGCCTCACAAGAGGATATTATGCAACATTATCCGTTTTGTAATAGGGGGTAATCTAATTGCATGTATTGAGTTTTGCTTAACGGAAATAAGACTCATGATAGGAATAAAAGGCTTTTCAAAAATGTTGGCAGGCTGTAATGAGTGGGATACCGCAGGGATCAGTGCATGGGCTGCAGGTATTTATAATCTACATCAATGGTTTACATTAGGGGAACGAATGTAACAAATTCAAATTTGCTGACGAGTCAAAACTAGGTGGGAAACTAAGTTGTGAGGAGATGCAATGTGACTGCAAATAGATATAGACAATTTAAGTGAGTGCGCAATAACAGGCCAAATGGAAAATAATGTGACTTAAATGTGAACTTGTGCACTTTGGTAGGAATAAGAGAAAAACAGAACATTTTATAAATGGTAAGAGATTGGGATATATTGGTATATAGAGCAACCTGAGAGTCCTTATACACGAATCACACAAAGTTAACATGCAGGTACAGCAAGCAATTACGAAAGAAAACAGTATGGCAGCCGTCATTACAAAACGATTGGTGAATAAAGTAAAGATTTTTTCTTGCGATTTTGTAAGTTCTTGGTGGGAATATACGTGGAATAATTTGTACAGTTTAGGTATCCTTACGTAATAGAAACATAGAAAAATAGCAAATATTTGCAGGAGTAGACCATTCGGCCCTTCGAGCCTGCATCACCATTCAATATGATCATGATGATCATGCACCTTCAGTACCCATTTCTGCTTTCTCTGCATAACCCGTGATCTCTTTATCCATAAGGGTCAAATCTAATTCGCTTTTGAATATATCTCAACAGCTTTCTATGGTACAAAATTCAACAGGTTCACAATTCTCTGGGTGAAGAAGGCTCTCCTCATCCCGGGCCTAAATGGCTTACCCTTATCCTTAGACTGTGACCCCTGGTTCTGGACTTCCACAACATCAGGAACATTCTTCCTGCATCTAACCTGTCTAGTCCCTTCAGAATGTATGTGTTTCTATCAGATCCCCATTTATTCTCCTAAATTCCAGTGAATATAAGCCTCGTCGATCCAGTCTTTCTTTATATGTCAGTTCTGCCATCCCGGGAATCAGTCTGGTGAACATTCCATGCACTCCTTCAATAGTAAGAACGTCCTTTCTCAGATTAGGAGACCAAAACTGAATGCAATATTGAAGGTGTGGCCTCACCAATGACCTGCACAACTGCAATATGACTTCCCTGCTCCTATACTCCAATCCTCTCGCTATGAAGGCCATCATGCCATTTGCCTTCTTCACTGCCTTCTGTACCTACATGCCAACTTTCAATGACTGATGTACCATGATACCCAGGTCTCGTTGTACCTCCCCTTTTCCAAATCGGTCACAATTCAGATAATATTCTGCCTTCCTCTTTTTGCCACCGAAGTGGTTAACCTCACATGTATCTACATTATACCGATCTGCCATGCATTTGCCCACTTACCTAACCTGTCCAATTCAGCCTGCAGCCTCTTAGCCTTCTCCTCACAGCTCATACTGCCACGCAGCCAAGTGTCACCTGCAAATTTGAAGATATTACTTTAAATTTCTTCATCTACATCATTAGTGTATATTGTAAATAGCTGGGGTTGCAGCACTGAAACTTGCAGTAACCCACTAGTCACTGCCTGCCATTCTGAAAATGATCCGTTTATTCCTACTCTTTGCTTCCTGTCTGCCAACCAGTTCTCTATCCACGTCAATACATTACCCCCGATACCATGTGCTTTAATTTTGCACACTAATCTCTTATATGGGACCTTGTCAAAAGCCTTTTGAAAGTACGAATATACCACACCCACTGGTACTCCCTTGTCCACTCTTCTAGTTACATCCTCAAAAAATTTGAGAAGATATGTCAAGCATGATTTCCCTTTCATAATCCATGCTGACTTGGACTGATCCTGTCACTGCTTTCCAAATGCACTGCTATTATATATTTAATAACTGATTCCAACATTTTCCCCACTACCGATGTGAGGCTAACTGGTCTATAATTCGATGTTTTCTCTCTCCCTCCTTTTTTAAAAAGTGGGGTTACACGAGCTACCCTCCAATCCATAGGAACTGATCCAGTGTCTATCGAATTTTGGAAAATGATCACCAATGGATCCATAATTTCGAGGGCCAGTTCCTTAAGTACTCTGGGATGCACACTATCAGGCTGAGGGGATATATTGGCCCTCAATCCCCTCAATTTCCCGAAGACAATTTCCTGACTAATAACGATTTCCTTCAGTTCCTCCTTCTCGCTAGATCCTCAGTCCCCTATTATTTTCGGGAGGTTATTCGTGTCTTCCTTCATAAAGACAGAACCAAAGTATTTCTTCAATTGGTCTGCCATTTCCATGTTCTCCATTATGAATTCACCTCATTCTGACTGCAATGGACCTGCATTAGTCTTCACTAATCTTTTCTCTTCACGCATCTATAGAAGCTTTTGCAGTCGGTTTTTATGTTGCCTGCAAACTTACTCTCTTACTCTATTTTCCGCCACCTAATTAACCAATTAGTCCTCATCTGCTGGGTTCTAAATTTCTCCCAGTCCTCAGATTTGCTGCTTTTTCTGGCCAATTTATATGCCTCTTCCTTGGATTTAACACAATTTCCCTTGTTAGCCATGGTTGAGCACCTTTCCCTTTTTAGTTTTACCCCAGACAGGGATGTACAACTGTTGTAGTTCATCCATGTGATCGTTAAATATCTGCCATTGCCTATCTACCGTCAGCCCTTTAACATCGAAACATAGAAAATAGGTGCAGCAGTAGGCAATTCGGTCCTTCGAGCCTGCACCGCCATTCAATGAGTTCATGGCTAAACATGCAACTTCAGTACTCCATTCCTGCTTTCTCGCCATACCCCTTGATCCCCCTCGTAGTAAGTACTATATCTAACTCCAGTCGCAAGTCTATCTTAGTCAATTCACGTCTCATACCATCAAAGTTACCTTTCTTTAAGTTCAAGATCCTAGTCCCTGAATTAAGTGTGTCACACTCCATCTGAATGAAGATTTCTACCATATTATGGTCACTCTTCCCCAAGGGGCCTCGCAGAACCAGATTGCTAATTCATCCTCTATCATTACACAAGACCCAGTCTAGGATGGCCTGCTCTCTAGTTGGTTCCTCGACATATTGGTCTCGAAACCATACCATATACACTCCAGGAAATCCTCCTCCACAGCACTGCTACCAGTTTACTTCGGCCACTCTATATGTAGATTAAGGTCACCCATGATAACAGCTATACCCTTATTGCACGCATCCCTAATTTCCGATTGGATTGTATTCCCCAACCTCCTTACTACTGTTTGATGGTCTGTACACAATTCCCACCAATATTTTCTGTTTTTTGAAGTTTTGCAGCTCTACCCGTTTAGATTCCACATCAGTCAAGCTAATGTCATTCCTTACTATTGCGTTAATCTCCTCTTTAACCAGTAACGCTACCCCACCTCCTTTTCCGTCCTGTCTATCCTTCCTGAATATTGAATACCCCTGGATGTTGAGTTCCCAGTCTTTGTTACCCTGGAGCTATGACTCCCTAATCCCAATTACATCATATCCGTTAACAGCTATCTGCGAAGTTAATTCATCCACCATTTTACGAATGCTCCTCACATTGAGACGCAGAGTCTTCAGGCTTGTTTTTAACTCTTTTTGTCCTTTTAGAATTATGTTGTAATGTGGCCATTTTTGATTTTGCCCTTGATTTCTCTGCCCTCAACTCTTGTTTTTCTCCTTTCTATCTTTTGCTTCGGCCCCCTTTTTACTTCCCTCTGCCTCACTGTATAGATTCCCATCCTTCTGCCATATTAGTTCAAACCCTCCCAAACGGCACTAGGAAACACTCCACCTCGGACATAGATTTTGGTCCTGCCCAGTTGTAGACCGTCCAGTTTGTATTGATCCCACCTCCCCCAGATTCGGTTCCAATGTACCAAGAATTTGAATTCCTTCCACCATGCCTCAAGCCATGTATTCTTCTGAACTATCCTGCTGATCTTACTCTGACTAGCATGTGGCACTTGTAGCAATCCTCAGATTACTACCTTCGAGGTTCTACTTTTTAATTTAACTCCTAGCTTCCTAAATTCAGCTTGACGGACCCTATCCCGTTTTTTCCCGATATCGTTGGTACCTATATACACCACGACAGCTGCCTGTTCACGCTACCCCTCCAGAACGCCCTGCAGCAGCTCCGAGACATCCTTGCCCCTTGCACTATGGAGGCAACATACCATCCTGGAGTCTCGTTTGTGGCCGCAGAAAGGTCTATCTATTCCCCTTACAAATGAATACCCGATCGCTATAGCTATCCCACACTTTTTCCTGCCCTCCTGTGCAGCAGCGCCACCCACGGTGCCATGAGCTTGGCTGCTGCTGCATTCCACTGATGAGCCAGCTTTCCCAACAATATTCAAAACGGTATATCTGTTTTGGAGGTAGATGGCTGTAGGAGCCCCCTGCATTACTTTCCTTCCCCTGCTCTTCCTGCTGGTCACCCATTCCCTATCTGCCTGCATAACCTTTACCTGTCTTAGTGGGAGTGCAGTGAAGTTTTACTGGACAGATTGCTTGGATGAGGATATTTCCTCTGAGGTGAAGTTGAGTAGTCTAGGCCTATACCCTCTACAGTTTCAAAGAATTTGAAATGATCTCATTGAAACGAAAACATTTCTTATGGGACGGAGATGGTAGATGCTGGGAGGATATGTCTCCTGGCTGGGGAGTCCAGAATTTCAGAATAAGGTGTCAGCCATTTAGGACTGAGGTGAGGAGGCATTTCTTCAAATCAAAGGATTGTGAATCTTTTGTAATTTCTAATCCAAATCACTGCCAAATCTCAGTAGTTGACTATTCCCAAGACAGAAACCGATAGATGTTTGGATATTATGGGAACCATTCGACTCATCCTGTCAGTGCCAGCCACAATGGAGCCATCCTTCCTATTGTGACTTTCCAGCTCTTGGTCCATAGCGTTGTTAGTTACTCCACATCAAGTGCTAATCCAGTTACTTTTTAAAATGCGATTCGGGTTTTTGCCTCCTACACCCTTTCACGCATTGAGTTCGAGGCCCAGTCCACACTATGGGTGGAAAAGGTTCTCCTCATCTATCCATCTAATCCATCTACCATTTACTTAAAATCTATGTCACATGGTTATTTGATAAATGAAATATGGCCTTCATATCTTCTCTATCCAGAACCCACATGATTTATTATGTTCTTGTATACTTGCTTGTATTCCCCCAGCATGTACACCACTGGTGCTGAAAAACTTTGCAGTATTTCTATCCCAACAAATGTAGAACACTCATGCGGCAAAATAAGAGTCTTCGCCTGCAGTGCAGTAGATGGGTCTCCGTCAGTCCAACAAAAGTGGGGCCTCGAATATGAATAGAATCAGCTTTAGCAGCAGAAGGGCATTTCCACGTCTTATATTACTGTGGGCATCCTCGCACTGGAGGACCATGTTCATATCTCGTGCAAATGTAGAGTACAACTAGTACCTTAGAAGCGGTAGCAACACCAGTGTAAGTGTAGGGATACACTTGTGCCTGACGATAACCTTCACCACTAGTATAAGTGTAGGAGTGCTGGTACAACTGGAGGAGGACGGTCAGTTTTAGTGCAAATGTACGCTGCCACTAATATCAGAAGAGCACTTTCACTTCCAGTGTAACTGTACGTGTGCCACTAGTACCAGAAGAACACGATCATCTCTGGTGTAAGTGCAGGGCTACCACTCGTACCGAAGGAGTATTTCACACCTAGTATAAATATAATGTGTCATTAGACCCGGAGCAGCATGTTCACCTCTAATATAAGTACAGAATTACCAGTAGTACAGGAAAAGCTTGTTCATCTCTAGCATAGTGTAGCTGTACCACTACACCCAGAGTAACGTGTTCAGCTCTAATATAAGTATAGGTTTATCACTATTACAGGAGAAGCATTGCCACCTCTATTGTAATTGTAGGGGTAAAACTAATGCTGCTAAAGCGAGGAAGTAGTAAGGGGTTTAGCAGCTTTGAAAGTCGCTCCAAACCCAGGCCCGGATGAGCCGTATCTATGCTGTTAAGAGATGCAAAAGAGGAAATAACAGTGGCTTGTTCTTTATTTTCCAATCCTCTCTGGCTACAGGTGTGGGGCTGGAGGACTGGATGATAGCTAATATCGAACATTTGATTAAAGAGGGAGAAAGCGATAGACCGAATAATTACAGGCAGTCAGCCTACCATCGTTGGTGGGAAAATTATTGGAAAAAATCTGATTGACAGATAAATGTTCATTTAAAAGATATGGATTAATCAAGGACAGTCAGCATGGATTTGTTAAGGGAAGTTCGTGTCTGACTAACTTGGAGGTCACCAGGAAGGTCAATGCCATTAATACGTTTGATACAGTTAATATGTATTTTAGCAAGGCCTTTGAAAAGGTCACACATGGCACACTGGTCAGGAAAGTAAAAACCCATGGGATCCAGGAAAAGTGGGAAGTTGGATCCAAAATTGGTTGAGAATCAAAGCGTAATGGTTGTTTGGTATTTGGCCAATTTGTGACTGAAATGCTTTTAACGGTGGTGCTCCGCAGGGCTCAGTATTACATCCATTGCTCTATGTGGTATATTAACGGTTAAACTTGAATATACGCGGTATGATTAAGAAATTTTCAGATGTTACTAAAAGTCAGCTGTGTCGATGATAATGAAGAAGAACGCTGTAGACTGCAGTAAGATATCAATGAACTGGTTAGGTGGGCAGAGCAGAGGCAAATGGAATTAATCCGTAGAAGTGTGAGGTAATGCATTTGGGGTGGTTTAAACAGGAAATGGAATACACATTAAATGGTAGGACACTGCAAAGTGTAGAGGAAAAAAGGGACCATGAAGTACATGTAAACAGAGCCCTGAAATTAGCAGTTCAGGTGGATAAGGTAGATATGAAGGCGTACGGACTTAGAACTGTAAAATTGTGTAGGCTGGATAGCTCTTTGATGGCCAGGGCGGACATGGTAGACTGAAATGGTCTCCTTTCATGCTGCAAACTTGCATGATTCTATGATTCTATACCAGCAGAGCACTGTCAGCTCGAATATAATTATAGTTTACCACTAATATCAGAAGGGCACTTTCAGTGCCAGTGTAATTGTATTGGTATCGCTGCTATCGGTGGAACACAGTCACATCGAGAGCAACTGTTGGTGTGCCAATGGTGCAGAACAAGCTGGAGCACCGCTGGTGTAAGTGCAGGAAACCACTCGATCAGGACATTCACGTCCATTACCTGACTGAGTTCAGCGTTATCACTGGTGCCAGAGGAGCAAGATGACCTCGAGTATAAGTGCAGTGTATAACTAGAACTGCAGTGGCACTTTCTCCTCTATTGGAAATGTAGTGGTATGAATAGTATCAGAGATGTAAGATCACCACGATTTTAAGTGTGGGTCATCCACAGTTACAAGAGAAGCACTCTTACCTCAAATGTAAGTATAGGTTTACAACAACTACCAGAGGAATGCGGTTACCTTCAATGCCCTACGACTGTGCTCACAACCAATTGTGCACGACATGGCTCACCAGCTGTTCTGGACGGGTTTGACCAATCAGACTGAGTCAAGGATAGGGGCAGGACATGCACGGCTCGGGGAGCTGCCATCACTGCTCCTGCAGTAATAGGCTCAGCAGCTGTACTGTGAGATTGCACATACAAATTGTAATGAAGATTTTATTTGAGCACGCTTTTTAGAAAATTCCCGCTAACACTTTCAATTATTTCATTAATCTGATGAATCAGACGAAAACAATTTACCTCAGTCTATTTGTTAAATGACTGTAAATAATGCTAATTATGAGTTAACCTGATTGACTCTCTGGTGGATTGAAGTGTGCATAAATATATGTTCCCTTCCATTGCCTCAGACGTGTGCCTATCAGAATATTTCAGTTCCAAACGAATACATCCACTGTCACGAAAATGGGCCAACTAATGATGCTGCAGATAAAAGCGATTTATTTCCCGATTCTCGCAGTCATCGGTGTAACAGGTGAGTCATATTAACCTTTTTGTTGTTGATCTGTGTGAACTGACTCATGTTCTTACCACATGTAGGATAAGATAACGTGTTTTCTAGATGGCAGCATTACAGGGTCAGTAGAGACTGGAACAATCTCACTGAAGTGCCCGTCCTAACTTTCTGCTTTCCCCTTAAGCTGATATCATTAATGGAGTTACAATATTCTCTGAAACTACATTACAAGGATTTTGGCTGATTTCTGGATTGTCTTGATGCCCCGTGCACAGTGAGCACTGCAGCAGCTCAGTAAAGTATGTGGGTTGGTTTTGAAGGTTAGAGGTCCATTACCAATCATATTCCACACTGGTCCGTGCTGACAGTAACAACGAATGGAGTACAATGCTCTCATCAGATATTTCCATCTATATTTCTATATTTCAATCAGACACTCCAACATTATTTATCTGCTCTCTTTTTCTTACAGCGAACTTGGTGACAATTGTTATTTTATCCCGAAGGAACTGTGGCCTTTCCAAGTGTGTCTCTGTCTACATGATCGCCATGGCATCCGTGGATCTACTGGTCATGATCGTCAATGTAATGCTGTACCATATTTTCAGTAATCGCTTTCCACTTTCATTCCTGTCCCACACTCCCTTGTGTAAGCTCATTTTATACATGGCTACTGCCAACTTTGATTTGTCTGTTTGGTTCACTGTTTCCTTCACATTTGACCGATTTGTGGTTATCTGCTGCCAGAAGTTGAAAACAAAGCATTGCACCAAGAGAACTGCGTCCATGGTTATAACAGCTTTCACAGTCCTCAACTTTTTAAAGAACATCCCTGTTTTGCTTGCATTTGAACCTCATCAAACAATTAACAAGGTACATTGGGGCTGCGTGACAAGTGTAGCATTTGTTTCCTCACCTCCAGGTGCGGCATACATCTGGTTTCACAGCGCCTGGGGCATTTGGTATCCCTTTACTTTAATTGCCTTGTTAAATTGTTTGACAGGCAGACGTATTTTAGTGGCCAGTAGATCCCGCAGGGGACTCAGGGGCCACAGGAGTGAGAAGCAGAGCGATTCAGAGATGGAGAACCGAAAGAAATCCATAATTTTACTCTTCGCTATATCGGGCAGTTTTACATTGTTGTGGCTGACTGCTGCTGTGAGTTTGGTAACTACCAGGTTGGCAGGCATTAATTATTACCGAGGTGACCGCACAGACCCTGGATATATCGCCACTGAAACAGGAATAATGTTAAAGTTTTTGAGTTGCATTCAAAACCCGTGTATTTATGCAGCGACCCAGAGGAAATTCAGAGAAGAGCTGAAGACAGTGGTGAAATCTCCGTGGACATTCATTCTGAGGTTGGTTAGAAAAAGACAATAAAACGATTCAATTCTAAAGAAAGCGTCCTCGTCTCTAAAGATCAATTTTACCTCTATTTCCACCGTAGAACATCTGTTTTCTCTGGTGATTGAAAAATTGGTGAGATCTTGTGTGAACATTTTAGCCATGTTGTAGCATGTGTTTGATTTATGCATTGCTTTAGTTTTTCGCACTTGTTTCGCTGAGTAAACATAATCTATTCCTGCAAATGAAGCACAGTCACGTTCAGGGATCAAGGATAACAATGATGAGTTCAGCAGTGGAGCCGGACATCTGGACAAGACAGGAATCCACCATGCACTGCAGATGAAGGGATCAGGCGTCGCACTTAAAAATCATCAACAAAGTTTAATTCTCTGCTAAAATCATCAAAGATCTTGTGCTCGCCGACATTGGTAATTTTCCTGTAAGTTTGGTGTGAATAATACAGGCGCGAGTTTCTCTATTGGACACCATTCCTCAGTGACAAATAGAGCAGGCTTTTGTCACGTGATCAGTGGAGAAAACAGTTGGAACTCGGTTCATCGATGTGACCTTTGACCTCTTGTGTCCCAGATACTGACTGAAATTGTCGATTGTGCACCGACTGCTGTCTCTGACTCAGCAGAAAGATGGAGCTGGCTCTTGTATTGTGCTGTTGATAAAGTCCTGATGAGTAATATTATTGATATTCTGTGTCAAGGTCACTCCTCAGATACAGGAAATGAATGTTAAAATAATGACTTTCATAATTTGATAAACCATCAATTGATGCAAGCAATCGGATATAAACGGATACGATATCGTTGCAATTATGGAAACATGGTTGCAAGGTGACCAGGGTTGGGAACTGAATATCCAAGGATGTTCCATATTTAGGAAGGAGAGGCAAAAGAACAATGGTGTGGCATTGTTAGCTGCGAGGGATAAATTGTAAGGTTGCAAATAGGGGGTCAGAATTATCCTGAAGGTAGTGAACATATAATTGCCTATGTTGTTAAAACTTCCTTATACAGGCATAGCACACATACGAATTAAACTGTAGCTTAACCTTAGTAACACTTAAACAGCCGAAGTCAGTTGTTTTGTTTAAAAGTCCATGAGGAAGTGATTAAGAAGCCAGTACAAACCACCCTCGGCCTCGGATAGACTGGGGTAGAGGGCAAAATGGAACAAAACAATGATGAGAGATGCACAGTTGCATGTACCACTCAGAGCCCGTCTGATAAGAGTCGACAAATCAATATCACTTCGCTGATAACAGTAGACCTATCGATGATTTTGAGGAGGATAGCTCCTCTCCAAAACCTGTATAAATTATGCTTGAAAATTCTTGTATTTCGGAGGTTCCACGACTGAACCTTCCCTTGCAATTGTTCGTAATAAAAGCCGATTGAACCTGGGATTTCGTGTGTTCACTTCCGTGGTCGATATACAACAGGAGAAGGGTGAGGTATCGATTAACTACATCAGTTAGTCCACCTTGAGGGAGCGAAGCCTCCTTTTTCCCCAACAGAAGGGTAGGTGTCGATTAACTATATCAGTTAGTCCACCTTGAAGGAGAGAAGCTTCCTTTTTAACCCCTACCTTTGGCGTCACGAACAGGATGCAGACCCTCTGACATGGATGATGTGACAGCTGAATGGCAGTGAGTATGTTTTGTAACACCTGCAGCTGTAGCATTGATGGGGAAGGAGGTAATCTGTATAAAGAATTAGAAGGGGAAATCTGTTGAACAAGTTACAGCGAACCACGGAGGATGAGAACCACGGGCGGGATAGCTTTATTGCCTGAAAAAGAAGGGGGAAGAGGACCCCAGCGATCGTTAGAGGAAAATTAAGGTGTATGTCCCGAAGCGTGACATGGTAATAACACGGAGACGCCGGTATTGATCGTGTGCAGTGCAAAGAAGAAGGAATACAACCTAAAGAGTGGGATGGAACCCCAGGATCCTAGGAAAACTGGCCAGTGGGATACAATGCTAGCTGAGAAAAATGGAAAATTAATAAAAGAAAATTGCTGGAAAAACACGTTGAATTTAAAAAGGACAGCGTGTTTATATTAAAAGATAAAAATGCAACCTTGAAAGCTGCAGCTGCTAGAAAGAGAAATAGAGACCTTTCGAAAAATGGACTGGAGGAAATCATCCAAATACAAAACCTAATTTGAAGAAAGGAGATTAAATTAGCTGTGAAAAAAATATTGGTTTATATATAAAAACTTACGAGGTAAACCCGACACAGAAGTATTGTGCCGAGAAAGAGACACAAAGATGTTTAACTATGGAATGGAGGAAGATCATCAAAAAAGAAAAATGATTATGTTTGGATTCAAAAGGGCAAAAAAACATAAGTTATGCGAACTCCGCAAAGGAAGGAAAAACTGGGAATTAGAGAATTCTTAAAAAAGCTGGAACCGGCACAGAAGTTTAAATTTTGTGCAGAGAGAAATAAAACACAAGATTTGCTCAGTGAATGGGACCGTAAAAATGAAATGCTGGATTGCATATAGCTTGTGGTAAAATTGGATTTCAGTCAACAAAATAGCTATTAAAAATGTGTGGTCTTGTTTGAAATCAGTGAAAAAATCTTTGCCAAGTATTAAAATTGGAAGTTTAGACAAATTGGAGATTAATCTAAAATGCTGTCTTTCCCAATGAGAAGGTTTTATTATGACAACTTTACTAATGATTTCTGCTGTTTTAATGGAGTTCCAATTCCTAAGCTAGTTTTGAAAGCACAAAGACTTGGGAAAAACAATGTCATGATTATGCGAAGTCACATAATGACGTCCGGCCTTCTTACAAACCTCTAAAGGAGTTAAACCTTTTCATTGACAGCTGTTTTGTACTGGACATTATTAATTTGGATTTCTTAATAAAAGAAAGACTCACTTGACAGATGGAGGAAATGGTGGGATTTTTAGAACAGAAATAAAACGAAGAACATAAGAACATAAGAATTAGGAACAGGAGTAGGCCATCTAGCCCCTCGAGCCTGCTCCACCATTCAACAAGATCATGGCTGATCCGGCCGTGGACTCAGCTCCACTTACCTGCCCGCTCCCCGTAACCCTTAATTCCCTTATTGGTTAAAAATCTATTTATCTGTGACTTGAAAACATTCAATGAGCTAGCCTCAACTGCTTCCTTGGGCAGAGAATTCCACAGATTCACAGCCCCCTGGGAGAAGAAATTCATTCTCAACTCGGTTTTAAATTGGCTTCCCCGAATTTTGAGTCTGTGCTCCCTAGTTCTAGTCTCCCTGAGCAGTGGAAACAACCTCTCCACCTCTATCTTGTCTATCCCTTTCATTATTTTAAATGTTTCTAAAAGATCACCCCTCATCCTTCTGAACTCCAACGAGTAAAGACCCAGTCTACTCAATCTATCTTCATAAGGTAACCCCCTGTTCTCCGGAATCAGCCTAGTTAATCGTCTCTGTACCCCCTCCAAAGCCAGTATATCTTTCCTTAAGTAAGGTAACCAAACCTGCACGCAGTACTCCAGGTGCGGCCTTACCAATACCCGATATAGTTGCAGCAGGACCTCCCTGCTTTTGTGCTCCATCCCTCTCGCAATGAAGGCCAACATTCCAGTCGCCTTCCTGATTACCTGCTGCACCTGCAAACTAACTTTTTGGGATTCATGCACAAGGACCACCAGGTCCCTCTGCACCTCAGCATGTTGTAATTTCTCCCCATTCAAATAATATTCCCTTTTACTGTTTTTTTTCCCAAAGTGGATGACCGCACACTTTCCGACATTGTATTCCATCTGACAAACCTTAGCCCATTCGCTTAACCTATCCAAATCTCGTTGCAGCCTCTCTGTGTCCTCTACACAACCCGCTTTCCCACGAATATTTGTGTAATCTACACATTTTGTTACACTACACTCTGTCCCCTCTTCCAGGTCATCTATGTATATTGTAAACAGTTGTGGTCCCAGCACCGATCCCTGTGGCACACCACTAACCACCGATTTCCACCCAGAAAAGGACGCATTTATCCCGACTCTCTGCTTTCTGTTCGCCAGCCAATTCTCTATCCATCCTCATACATTTCCTCTGACTCCGCGTACCTCTATCTTGTGCAGTAACCTTTTGTGTGGCACCTTATCGAATGCCTTTAGGAAATCTAAATACACCACATCCGTCGGTACACCTCTATCCACCATGCTCATTATATCCCTAAAGAATTACAATAAATTAGATAAACATGATTTCCCCTTCATGAATCTATGCTACGTCTGCTTGATTGCGCTATTCCTATCTAGATGTTCCGCTATTTTTTCTTTAATGATAGTTTCAAGCATTTTCCCTACTACAGATGTTAAACTAACTGGCCTATAGTTACCTGCCTTTTGTCTGTCCCCTTTTTTAAACAGAAGTGTTACATTCGCTGCTTTCCAATCTGCTGGTACCACCCCAGAGTCCAGAGAATGCCTATGCAATAATACTCACCTGCTACAGAGCACAGATACCCAAGCAAACCAAATTCAAGAGACAGAATTTAAGATAAATAAGCTGGAAGAGATGTTCAGCCGTGAACTCATTGAATGGCGGTGCAGGCTAGAAGGGCCGAATGGCCTACTCCTGCACCTATTTTCTATGTTTCAATGTTTCTATGAACTCATTGAATGGCGGTGCGGGCTCGAAGGGCCGATTGGCCTACTCCTGCAACTATTTTCTGTGTTTCTATGTTTCTATGTAAGACAGGAGCAGACGGATAGTGCAATACACAGCTGTAACACCATCACCTGTGGTAATAGAGCCAATGTACCTCATGGTCCACAACCTCAAACTAACAGTCAACCAGACAGGGATAACGAGTGTGCAGTAGAGCGGCCCGCAGCACAGGATAATGGCTACATATCAGCGTCCCCACCATTCCCACCAATGGACGTAGAGCAGCCGACATTACCACACAGGAGGGACCTCTCAGCCCACAGCAGAGACAAATTCTATTGAATAAGTTACCAACACCGAAGTCAAAATAGTAGAAATACAGAATTCTGACAAAAGATTGGAGTAGAATATGAATGTGATTCAAAAGGCAGGCGAAAGGTTAGGGGAGTACAGGGAACGATAATGGATTGAATACAAAGACCACTCTGGGGTTGATGACCCTGACAAAAATGTGCAGCATTCTTGAAAATGTTTAAAGACGGACTGGGAGATGCACATCCAAAGATAATTACGTTAGGATTTATGATAGTAGATAATTACGATGAAACTTTGGAATGGGCAGAACATGGAGAGGAGTTAAAGTTAGAACAAAAGGAGAAAATAGCAAAAATAGCAGCAACAGCGGTTGCAGCAGAGACGAAGGAGGAGGAGATACACCCCCAGGCAGCTTCCCTGATATGTTTTAACTGTAATAAGGGAGGCCACTTCAGTAGGAATTGTCCACAGAAAAGAAGAGGTTACCGAAATTCTCAAGGGAAATGTCACAATTGTGGTAAACTTGGACATTTGGCCAAAGATTGCTGGAGTAAGGGAGGAGGCGCAGGGAGGCAAGGCCCACAACAGGCAAAGAAGGGAACATCATTAACCAGGGAAGAGCTGATGGACATGCTCAGACAGGTACCAGCATCACTGCTACCACTGCCACCACCGCCCCGACCTGAGACACCCTTTAATGAGGATATCATCAAAATGGAGCGTCCGTTTCCATAACCAACTTAGATTTTCCCCAGACCCGCAGGACTGTAAACATCCAAGGTGTGGGTGCGGGTTATCAGAAAGCAACCCTAAGTGAGATGGTGTTAGTAGAAGTACAGGAATTAATGTTACCTACTCGGTTTTGGTACTGTCAGAACACAGAAGGCAGCATACTGGGCATCCATATCTTAAGTGAGATAGGGGTATTGATAGATCCCCAGCGTAACCGGATAATTTGGGGGGATAATCACGAAAACCAAATGAAGTTCGAGCACCCGGGACACCAGCAGCAACAATTGGCCAGAATAACCCGAATCCAGCCTGCGTGGGAAACAAAAGTTTTCTCCCATCGAACTTCAGTCCACTCTTTTATATGTCTCTCATGTAATTACATTTTCTACAGTACTCTGAGAAGATATACAAATTCCATTAGCACTTTAGACACCTCGTACATCAATATAGCACATCGAGAAGATGCAAATAATCCACCCAACTCTTTACGCACCACAGCTAGGAAGTATACAAAAGTATATATTAAAATAGAAACAAATACATATTATGGCTCCTTAGATTTATGTAACCTATTCCCATCGCCTGATCAAAATCTTTCTGCTGTGGCTTATATTTGCATGCCTGACCTGGCAATATTCATTGCGTCATGAGCAAACTGATACATGATACATGCATGAGTTAGAGACAGAGTAAAGCTCCCTCTACACTGTCCCATCAAACAATCCCAGGGCAGGTACAGCCCGGGGTTTGATACAGAGTTAAGCTCCCTCTATATTGTCCCAACAAACACTCCCAGGGCAGGTACAGCACGGGGTTAGACACTGAGTAAACCTCCCTCTACTCTGTCCGTATCAAACACTCCCACAGCAGGTTCAGCACGGGGTCAGATGCAGAGTAAAGCTCCCTCTACACTGTGCCACCAAACAACCCCAGGGCAGGAATCTATAACCCACTCCCCATAACCCTTTATACCCTTATCGTTTTAGAAATGGTCTACCTCTGTCTTAAACTTACTCAATATCCCGCCTTCCACAGCTCTCTGAGGCAGCGAATGCCACAGATTTACACCCCTCTGAGAGAAGAAATTTGTTCTCATCTCAGTTTTCAATAGTCGGCCCCTTATTCTAAGACCATGCCCTCTCGGTTTCGTCTCCCCCATCAGAGGAAACATCCTCTCTGCCTCCACTATTACAAGCCCCCTCATAATCTTAGACATTTTGATAAGGTCACCTCTCATTTTTTCTGAATTCCAATGAGTAAAGGCCCAATCTACTCAACTATTCCTCATAAGTTAACCCACTCATCTCCGGAATCAACCTAGTGAACGTTCGCTGAACTGCCTCCATAGCAAGTATATCCTTTCGTAAACATGGAAAACAAAACTACATGCAGTATTCCAGGTGTGGCCGCAGCAATACCTTGTATAAGTGTAGCAAGACATACCTGCTTTTATATTCCATCCCCTTTGCAATAAAAGCCAATATTCCATTGGCCTTCCTGATCACTTGCTGTACCTGCATACTAAACACCAGCATGGACTGGTTGAACCGAATGGCATGTTTCTGTGACGTATGTCCTGTTTCGAAGTAGATGTGTTTAGTTGAAGTGTGATCTCAGGCCCGACATTAATCTCATTGTCGACAGGGCTGCAGTGATACTGTTGTATATATTGACTTGTATTTACTTTTACAGCCACCAGAGGGCTCATTCCCTGGAGTTCCGAGGGGTCCCATAATCCCTTGGGAGCACAGGTATTTCAGAAGGCTTCACAGGTTTGAGAGGCACTCTGCAGACCTGCAATCAAAGACTAAGATCACACTTTAATTTGAGCTCACAGTGTTCAGTCTGACTCTTCCTCCATACACTACAACTGGCGATGAGATACAGATAGCGAACCCAAAGTTGCAAAGAATAGTGGGCATCCTGGAGAAATTTTTGGAGGGAGATGATTGGGAAACTTTTGTGGAGCGACTCGACCAATACTTCATGGCCAACGAGCTAGATGGGGAAGAGAGCACTGACAAACGTAGAGTGATCCTCCTCACTGTCTGTGGGGCACCAACGTATGGCCTCATGAAGAATCTGCTCACTCCAGCAAAACCCATGGAGAAATTGGACGATGATTTGCACACACTGGGCCAAGAGCATTTGAACCGGAAGGAAAGCTTTCTGTTGGCGAGGCACCGGCTCTACACCTCAAAAGGTCTGAAGACCAGGAAATGGCGAGCTATATCGCCGAGCTGACAGGCCTTGCAAGACTTTGCGAATTTGAAGGACATTTGCAGCACAATCTCAAAGACTTTTTAGGACTTGGCATTGGCCACGAAAGCTTACTTCGCAAGCTTTTGACTGTAGAGACCCCAACCTTGAGTAAGCCCATAGTGATAGCCCAGCCGTTCATTGCCACTAGTGGCAGAACTAAGCAAATCAGTCAGCACACAAGTGCTGCTACAAGTACTGTGAACAAAGTGATGTTGTTTTCGAATCGTAACGTACAGGGTAGGTCACACATACCTGCAGCTACACGTCCGCAAATGTCTCAGAGTCCACCATCAAGAGTGATGAATCAAGGCCATTAACACCTTGTTGGCGCTATGGGGATGATCATCGTTTCCATTCATGTCGATTCAAAGGATACGTTTACAAGTGCTGTGGAACAATGGGACACTTCCAACCAGTGTGCAGGCGAGCTGCTAAGCCTGTGAAACCTGTAAACGACCATGTTGCAGAGGAGGACAGATCCACGGAGGATCACGATGAACCAGATCCTCAGAGGCAGAGTTGCATGGGGTGAACACATTCACCACGAATTGGCCCCCGATAATGCTGAATGTTGAACTAAATAAACTCCCACTGTCAATGCAGCTGGACATGGATGCGAGCCAGTCCATCATGGGCAAAAATACTTTTGAAAGGTTGTCGTGCAACAAGGCCTCAAGGCCAGTCTTAACTCCAGTTTGCACGAGACTAAGAACTTACACTAACGAACTGATTCCTGTAATCGACAGTGCTACCATAAAAGTCTCTTACGATGGAGCGGTGCACAAGCTCCCACTCTGGGTGGTAGCGGGCAATGGTCCCATGCTGCTCGGCAGGAGCTGACTGGGAAAAATACGCTGGAAGTGGAACGACGTCCGACCGCTATCGCCTGCTACCGACACTTCCTGTGCCCAGGTCTGAAACATATTTCCTTCACTGTTCGAACCAGCCATCGGGAATTTCAAAGGAACAAAAGTGCAGATGCACCTTATCCCGGGGGAGCGCCCAATCCATCACAAGGCGAAAGCAGTACTGTACATGATGAGAGAAAGGATAGAGATCGAACTAGACCAGCTGCAACGAGAGGGCATTATTTCATCGATCGAGTTCAGCGAGTGGGCCAGTCCTATTGTCCCAATTCTCAAGGGAGATGGCACAGTCAGAATCTGTGGTGATTACAATGTAACTATCAATCGTTTCTCCCTGCGGGACCAACATCCAGTACCAAAAGCCGATGAACTCTTTGCAACGCTGGTGGGAGGAAAGACGTTCACGAAGCTGGATCTGACCTCAGCCTACATGACGCAGGAACTGGAGGAATCATCGAAGGTCCTCACCTGCATCAACACGCACAAAGGTATTTTTGTTTATAACAGATACCCGTTTTGAATCCGATCAGTGGCGGCGATATTCAAGAGAAGCATGGAAGGTTTACTGAAGTCGGTCCCGCACACCGTGGTCTTCCAGGATGACATCTTGTTCACCGGTCAGAACACAGTCGAGCACCTGCAGAACCTGGAGGAGGTTCTTATTCGACTCAACTGCGTGGGGCTCAGGTTAAAACGCTCGAACTGCATTTTCCTGGCGCTTGAAGTGGAGTTCCTGGGAAGGAGGATTGCGGTGGATGGCCTCAGGCCCACCAACGCGAAGAGGTACGCAATCGAGAATGCACTGAGGCCACAGAACATGACGGAGCTGCGGTCGTTTCTGGGACTCTTGAACTATTTTGTTAACTTCTTACCGGGTCTCAGCACCCTGCTAGCATGACTACATGTCTTACTAGGAAAAGGGGGCGAATGGGCTTGGGGCAAAAGCCAAGAAAATGCCTTTGTAAAAGCGAGAAAATTGTTATGCTCAAACAAATTGCTTGTGTTGTATGATCCATGTAAGCGTTTGGTATTAACATGTGATATGTCGTCATATGGCGTCCGGTGTGTATTGCAACAAGCTAATGATTTTGGGAAACTGCAACCGGTTGCTTATGCATCCAGGTGTCTCTCTGAGGCCGAGAGAACCAAAAGCATGATTGAAAAAGAAGTGTTAGCGTGTGTTTATAGGGTAAATAAAATGCATCAATATTTGTTTGGGCTAAAATTCATATTGGAAACTGACCATAAGCCACTCATATCCTTGTTTTCCGAGAGTAAAGGGATAAATACCAACGCATCGGCCCGCATCCAAAAATGGGCGCTCACGTTGTCCGCATACAGCTAAGCCTTCCGCCACAGGCCAAGCACAGAAAACTACGCCTATGCTCTCAGTAGGCTGCCATTGCCCACGACGGAGGTGGAAATGGCACAGTCCGCAGATCTAGCCATGGTTATGGAAGCATTTGAGAGTGAGAAATCACCCATCACTGCCCGGCAGATCAAAACCTGGACAAACCAGGACCCCGTATTATCTCCAGTCAAAAGCTGTGTGCTTCACGCGAGCTGGTCCAGGGTCCCAGTGCAAATGCAGGAAGAGTTAATTCCGTTCCAGCAGCGCAAAGATGAAATGTCTGTACAGGCAATCGAGTAGTGGTCCCCAAGAAGGGCAGAGAAACTTTCATCAATAGCCTTCACAATGCCCACCCAGGCATTGTAATGATGAATGCGAAAGCCAGATCCCACGTGTGGAGTCCCAGCATCGATGCGGACTTGGAGTCCTGCGTTCACAGATGTAATACATGCTTGCAGTTGAGCAATGTACCCATGAGGCAACGCTAAATTAATGGTCTAGGCCCTCCAAACCGTGGCTTCGGGTCCAAGTCAACTATGCAGGCCTATTCTTGTGTAAAATGTTCCTTGTGGTTGTAGATGCGTACTCCAAGTGGAATGAATGTGAGATAATTGTATTAAATTATGGACAAGGTCCCAAGTGACTTCCCGGCACTGTCGTGGCCAAAGAGGAGAGCAGGGAGTTTCGGGTCAAACTTACAAATGGATTAATTCACCGGAAACACTTGGACCAAATCAAAATCAGATTCATGGACTACCCTGAGCAAGCCACATTGGAACCTACCTTTTTGGATCCCCCAACACACACACCAGTGGCAATCGACACTATGGTTGACCACAAAGCAGAACCAATCATTCACAGCAGCCCTGCAGGGACCAACACACCAGGCAGCCCAGCAAGGCCAGCTGCACAGCAGCCCAGCGAGGGCCCAACAAATGTCTCAACAACACCAGCTTTCACACCGAGACGATCGACCAGGACAAGAAGGGCCCCAGATCGACTCAGATTGTAAATAGTTACACTATTGACTTTGGGGAGGAATGTTATTATATATGTGGACTTGTATTTACTCTGTACAGCCACCAGAGGGCTCATTCCCTGGAGTCCCAAGGGATCCCATCATCCCTTGGGAGAACAGGTATTTAAGAAGGCTTCACAGGTTGGAGAGGCACTCTGGAGACTTGCAATAAAATACTACTTCACACTTTACATTGAGCTCACCGTGTTCAATCTGACTCTTTCTCCATACACAATAGATACCCACCCTCCTATATGCCTGAGACACATGGACAATATACAGTCGGCACCTCAAAGCACTGGAGAAGTACCACCAACGCTGCCTCCACAAAATCCTGCAAAGTCCCTGGGAGGATAGGTGCACCAACGTCAGCGTTCTCTCTCAGGCCAACATCCCCAGTATCAAGGTGCTGACCACACTCGATCAGCTCCACTGGGCGGGCCACATCATCTGCATGCTCGATGCTAGACTCCGAAACAGGCACTCTACTCCGAGCTACGTCACGGCAAGCGAGCCCCCGGAGGGCAGAGGAAACTCTTCAAGGACACCCTCAAAACCTCCTTGAATATATGTAACATCACCAACGGCTCTTGGGTATCCCTGACCCAAATCCACTCAAAGTGTAGGAGGAGCATCCGAGAACGTGCTGAATGCCTCGAGTCTCTTTCACGGGAGCACCGGATGCCAAGCGCAAACAGCGGAATGAGCGCATGACAAGCCAAGGACTCCACCCACCGATCCCTCCAACCACTGTCTGCCCCAGACACCGCCTGTGACAGAGACTGTGGGTCCCGCATTGGGCTCATCAGTCACCTGAGAACTCGTGTTTGTGGAAGCAATTCATCCTCTACCCCGAGGGACTGCCTGAGAAGATAACCTGTATGTAGTCCGTCTAGTCCTCGTAGTGTTCACCTTTATTGCAAAGGGGATAGAGTATCAAGGCAGACAAGTCCCGCGACAACTCTGCAGGATATTGGTGAGGCCGCACCTGGAGTACAGCGTCCAGATTTGATATTTTTATTTAAGGAGGGACATACTTGCATTGGAGGCAGTTCAGTGAAGGTTCATGAGGTTGATTCCTGAAATGATGGGGTTGTGTTTTGAAGAAACTTTCAGCAGGTTGGGCATATATTGGAGCTTAGAAAAATGAGAGGTGATTTTATTGAAATGTATAAGATTCCGAGGAGACTTGACAGTGTACATGCAGAGAGGATTCTTCCCCTTGTGGGGGAATCTAGAAGTAGGGGGCATATTTTCAGAATAAAGGGGCGCCCATTTAAAACGGAGATGGGTAAGAATTTCTTCTCTGAGAGACTTGTGAATCTGTAGAATTCTCTTCCCCAGAGAGCTGTGGAGGGTGGGTCAGTGAATATATTTATGGTGTTGATAGACAGATTCTTGAATGATAGGGGAGTCACAGAGTATGGGGAGCAGGCAGGTTCGTGGAGTTGAGGCCAAGATCAGATCAGCTATGATCTTATTGATGGCGGAGCCGGTTCGAGTGGTCAAATGGTGGACACCTGATCCGAAGATGTTCTTATGTGTGTTGTGTTTCTGTGCCTGTGTGTGTGTTAGTGTGTGTGTTTCTGTGTAAGACTTACGTTAATTAAGACAGGTTTAACCTGTAAAGTTTATGTCTTTTCCCTACACTTTACAGAGCTGGACTTGTGAGACAAAAACAACACAGACTCCGGGTGTATGTCACCCACCCCTCTACTGGGGTTATCTTAATTGGTTAACCAAAAGAGATACAAGCAATCACGATTGCATCAAATGCACAATCAATTCTCATTATTATGTTGCAGCGATCTGTCCCGTTAAAATATTTCCTAACAGTTAAATTTGCCGACTACATAAGTGCTCGCAAAGCAGACACACTCACACCTGAGAGTTAACTCCAACCGTGCTTAGCGATTGGAAATTAACCTCCTGATTCTCTTGGTAACTGACCAGGTTACCAATCGCTGGATTGCAGTGCTGCCCTCATGTGTCACAGCCATTTTATACTGTTTTTTTCAGAATGACTGCCCACCGTGTACATAATTGTCCAGATTTAATTCACAGCGAATGTTTTTCACAATGTATGTGAGTTTCATTCTCGTATCTCCTTGTTGCAGCTCTATTACTGTTCCCAGGCAATGTCTTTTTGCAGCTGCGAGCTGTTAAAACCCTGGAGAAAGCTTTTTGAATTCGCAATGCTTTCTGTGTCTTTACAAATGGTCATCATACGTTTTTTGCCATCTTTGAGCAGTTTGCGAGCACAGTTATTTGCAGAAAATGAGACAAAAGAATGCTGTGGTCTTACAGATCGAACCAGAGGTAAAGGGACTCGAACTTTTCGAGTCCCAGTAACTTTTAGTTCAGTTCAGTATCCTCTCCTTTCGTCTGTGTTTCCTGAATCAGTGTGACACACTCCTGCTGCTGGCGTCTCCTGTTAACAAGGTAGGTTATTATCAGACAATGCAACACAATCCCTGGCTGTACAGCGACCAACACATGTGAGACAATCCGTATCCACGGAAGATTTTCACTGTTCGATATAATGTCCAGCCAGGATGTATCATCGGCAATCTTAAACATTTCTTTACATACTTCACGGTTTTTCTAGGCCATAATAGTGGCTTTGGAACTGTTAAACACATTTCATTAACTTTGCCAAGTGTTCCGGTGGAGCTGGGATGCCAAAGTCAAATCGCACCATGTACTGGTGAAATTGCTTCTTTAATGCATCTTCCACAGCAAGATCTACTTGCCTCTGCTGATAAATGCAGAACGAAACCCGTGCCCCAAGTCTTACAGTTTGGGCTGCGGTAAAGCACATGTTCCCATCCCGCTGGGACAATTCAGGTTGGCACTATACTGGTATTGCCATTGTATGGTGGTGACACAATACTCACCCTTCCCTCTATATGCAGATCGTACGGGGAAAATGCTGTCCCGCAATTACCTTCACGGTATAGCTACATGCTATCACATCCCACTTAAACCCGCACGCTTGGGCTGCATGTTCTGCCACATCGAAGGGACAAGTGAACGTGTCCCCGAACTTCAGCACATCTAGTTAGGCCTGGGGCTACCCATGTTGTCCCATCTACCCACGTCACATACTACGGGGCTTCATAGTAGCTGACGAAATGGTCTCCCTGACGTAATCCTACGTTCTGTACTCGGAACAAAGGATTTGAGGTTATTTTCTCAGGCATGATTGGGTAATAACATAAAGTCACGCTGTTCTGGTAGACGGCATTCGTGCCTCACCGGGTATACCGGTACCAACCGCCTGACTTGGCACAGAGTCTGAGCTCGTTGGTAAATGCGCAGCGCCCTCAGAATGTCGATCAATTGCCCACGATGGGGGCTTTCCCTCAGCAATATTCTGCAGGTTCTTGTCAGGCTCGTTCCATTAACCAAGATGCGCACCTTACACGTATATTTAACGTCAGCAGGCTGCAGCTCGTGGGGGTGCCGCAGGGATCAGTGCTGGGGCCTTGGCTATTTACAATCTATATGAATGACCTAGGTGAAGAGACCGAGTGTAATGTTTCAAAACGTGGTGGGACAGTAAGCTGTGAGGAGAAGACAAAATGTCTGCAAAGGGATATAGATAGACTAAGTGAGTGGGTAGTAAGGTGGCAGATGGAGTATAATGTGGGGAAATCTGAGATTATTAACTTTGGTAGAAAGAATAGAAAAACAAAATATTTTTTAAATGGTGAGAATCATTTAAATACTGGTGTTCAGACAGATTTGAGTGTTCTTGTGCAAAAATACACAGACAGCTAGCATGCGGGTGCAGCAAGCAAGTAGGAAGGCAAATGGCATATTGTCCTTTATTACAAGTGGGTTGGAGTATATGAGTAAAGACGTCTTGGTAGAATTGTACAGGACCTTGGTGAGACCACACCTGGAGTATTGTGCAAAGTTTTGGTCTCCTTATCGAAGGAAGGATATACTTGACTTGGAGGCGGTACAACGTACGTTCTCTCGACTGATTCCTGGGATGAGAATGCTGTCTTACGTTAAGAGATTGTGTAGAATCCTCTAGGGTATTCTGTATGTTCTAGAGTTTAGAAAACTGAAAGGTGATATTGTTGAAACATACAGAATGCTTACAGGACATGACAGGTTGGCTGCAGGAAGGATATTTCCCCTGGCTGGAGAGTTTTCTTAGCAGACACCATAGCAACTAACTTAAAGGCTGAAGCTTATATTTTGCAGAACAAATGGTCTTCTGTGCATTACATTACAACAACAACTTGTATTTATTTGCATGAATTATATTCAAAATAGCTCTGCACTTGCATTTTTAACCTAAGATCTAATTCATTTGTGGATACACGATTTCGTTGCCATTATTGATCAAAGGCATATGTAAAACCTGGACAATATTGAACCCTGTAATAGATTATGAACTGGAGGTGCCAAATCAGTTCATAACCAAAAACATGGCTCAAGTACCTCTCTAAAATAATGCATGTGTATACATACATAATTCAATTAACCAACTTATCAGCATAAGCAATTGTCTAAAATACACAACAAGATTACAAAGGGTTAAACGGATTTCAGCTCTAAATCCATAAAGGTGGGTGGAGCTGAGACAAACATACAGACACTCTCTTTTCTAAAGACAGGCTTTCGAGCAAACAACAAATTCATCATCTCCCTAAATATTCACTTTAGTTAGTCTTGCGACAAATGCACATTTTCCATGCAAACTGGAATTTCAACATTCAAGCTTCTTTTAGTCAATTATATCCGATGTTTTTTTATTTTTTTCTGGACACAAACACTGACAACGTCAAGTGTCAGTTTCAACTTCCCCTTTAATCCCCGTTCCTTTAAAACCTTTTGAATTTGCAAAGACTTTTGCGTCACTAATAATTTTGTCAACCCATTTTTTCAGCCATCTTGGAGCAATGTTCATGCAGTTATTAGCAGAAAATGAGCCCCAATAAATGCTGTAGTCTTACAGACGCTGCAGTTTAGCAGCACTGAATCTTTGGCTGATATATGCCAGTACTTTTTAAAAACTATTAGGGTTTCTGCCTCTGCCACCCTTTCAGGCAGTGAGTTTCAAACCTCAAACACCCTCTGCGTGACAAGCGTCCCCTCAAATCCCAACTAAACCTCCTGCAACTGAGTTTGCATTGTTTTCCCCTGATTGTCAACCCGTTGAAACGACTTCTTGAGCAAGTCCCTGAAGTCCTGCCACATAAAGATGTGGAGGAAGGGGTTGATGCAGCTGTTGATGCAGGCCAGGCCGCGGCTGAATGGGACACCCACCATCAGCGCCATGAGCCAGTCTTCGTCGTGTGGGTGGAGCAGCAGGGCGAGGATAGAGCAGATGTTGTATGGCGCCCAGGACAGGAGGAAGGCCAGGATGATGGCGGCCTTGAACCTGAAGGGCTTGCTGCTGCTGGGCGCCCAAGCGGTCCCGCCTCAGCCGCAGACCGATGATGGTGCAGCTGGCGGTGATCACCAGGAATGTGAGGAGGAACCCGATGAGGAAGTTGGTGAGAGTCAGTGCTCGGTACCGGGCATCATGCAGGCTCTTTGCCTGCTCCGGCACCGCCCGGTCATCATCCTCTCCATGGTCCGTCATGTTCAGTGACAGCCCCTCGCCCTCTAGCGGGTACCCCGGGACACCAATTGTCGTAAGACGAACGATGGCACACTCCCGATGGCAGCTGCTACCCGCATCCCCAGGCTGAGCAGGGTGACCAGCCACAGGCCGCAGTGGTTCTGGGACCAGATGGGCAGGACCACCGAAAAGCAGCGGTCCACGCTGATGGAGGCCAGCGTAAAGACGTTGGCGTGCAGATAGAGCACCACCGCCCCATTGCTGAGCTTGAAGAGCAGCCAACCGAAGGGCCAGTGGTTGTCCAAGGCGATGTCAGTGATGTAAAGAGGGAGCAGCAGAGAGACGGTGAAGTCTGCCATGGCAAGGCTCTGCAAACAGACGGCCTCTCATGTACCTACATTTTGCACATTACTGTGAGAAGATGTACAAATTCCAGCTAACAAGTTAGACACCACGTACATAAATATAGCACTTCGAGAAATCGTACAAAATCCACACAATTCTTTCTGCACCACAGTCAGAAAGTATATAAAACACATATTAAAATATATACAAATACATATTATGGCTCCTTACCATTACGTAACCTCCTCCCATCATCTGATCAAAGTCCTTCTGCTGTGGCTGACATTTGCATGCCTGACCTGGCAATATCCATTCCGTCATTAGCAAACTGATATATGCTATCTGCACGGGTTAGAGGCAGAGTAAAGCTCCCGCTACACTGTCCCCATCAAACACTCCCAGGGCAGGTACAGCACGAGGTTAGATACAGAGTGAAGCTCCCTCTACACTGTCCCTATCAAACACTCCCAGGGCAGGAACAGCACGGGGCGAGACACAGGGTAAAGCCCCTTCTACACTGTGCCACCAGAAATAAACCCAGGGCAGGTGTTGTGTATCTGCAAAGCATGCACGCCCATGTTCCGCCACCAGGGAGCTCATCCCCTGAAGTCCCAAGAGATCCCAGCATCCCTTGGGAGCGTTGTACATAAGCCGGCACCTGAGGCCTGTTCCTCAATCTGGAGTGTCTTATTAAAGAATGAGGTCACTGTTACTTTAATCTCCCTGTGTGCAGCCTCATCTGTGTTCAGAACACAAAAACTGGCGACGAAAATACGAATCCAACGCAAAGATGCAGCAAACTGTGGGCATCCTGGAGAAGTTCTCGGAGGGTGAGGACTGAGAAGTCTATGTCGAACCCTAGACCAGTACTTTGTAGCCAACGTGCTGGACGGAGAAGGGAGCGCTGCAAAAATGAGAGCGGTCCTCCTCACAGTCTGCGGGGCACCGACCGACAGCCTCATGTTGAATCTTGTGGCTCCGGCGACACCCACAGATAAGGCATATGAGGAGCTGTGTACACTGGTTCGTGAGCATTTAACCCAAGGGAGAGTGTGCTGATGGCGTGGTATCGGTTCTACAAGTGCCAGCGATCTGAAGGTCAGGAAGTGGCGAGCTACATCTCTGAGGTAAGGCGATATGCAAGATAATGTGAGTTTCAGGGCTACCTGGAGCAAATGCTCAGAAACATTTTTGTACTGGGCATTGTCCATGAGACCATCCCACGAAAATGTTTGACTGCAGAGACACCGACCCTAAGTAAGGCCATTTTGATAGCACAGGCGTTTATGTCCACCAGTGAAAACACCAAACAAATCTCTCAGCACCCAAGTGCTAGCAATGTTCATAAATTAATTGGAACTGTGTTTGCGAGCATAAATGTGCAGGGCAGAAACTACGAGTCTGCAACTGCTAGCAGGCCTCAGGTGACCCAGATGAATCAGAGTCCCCCAAAAAAGGATGAATGCAAGGCAATTCTGACCTTGTTGGCATTGTGGAGGCTTCCATTCAGCCTATTCATGCCGTTTCAAAAGGTATGATTGAAAGAGCTGTGGAACAATGGGGCACCTCCAACGAGCTTGCAAACGAGCTGCAAGCTCTGCAAAACCTGCGAGCCACCACGTGGCAGCGGAAGATCTGTCCATTGTGGATCAAATCAATTTCGAGCCTCAGAGAGAGGAGGCGGATTTTGAAGTACACGGGGTGCACACATTTTCGACGAAATGTCCACCTATAGTGCTAAATGTAAAATTGAATGGCTTGCCCGTCGCCATGGAACTGGACACTGGTGCTCGCCAATCCATCATGAGTAAAAAGATGTTTGAGAGATTGTGGTGCAACAAGGCATTCAGACCAGCCCTGAGCCCCATCCACACAAAACTGATAACGTATACCAAAGATCTTATCACTTGCTGGGCAGTGCCATGGTCAAGGCATAAACTGTCACTCTGGATTGTCCCGGACAATGGCCCCATACTGCTTGGAAGGAGCTGGCTGGCAAAATCCGCTGGAACTGGGATGACATCCGAGTGCTAGCACATGTCGATGAGGCCTCATTTACCCAGGTTCTGAACAAATTTCCTTCCCTTTTTGAGCCAGGCATTGGAAACTTTTGCGGGGCGAAGGTACAGATCCACTTGGTCCCAGAGGCACGACCCATTCACCACAAGGCGCGAGCGGTACCTCACATGATGAGGGAGACAGTGGAAATCGAGCTGGATAGGCTGCAATTCGAGGGCATCATCTCCCCAGTGAAATTCAGTGAGTGGGCCAGCCCGATTGTTCCAGTACTCAAAAGTGATGACATGGTCAGGATTTGCGGCAATTATAAAGTAACTATTAATAGTTTCTCGCTAGAGGACCAATTCCCACTACCTAAGGCAGACGACCTATTTGTGACGCTGGCAGGAGGCAAGACATTCACCAAGCTCAACCTGACTTCGGCCTACATGACGTAGGAGCTGGGGTATTCTTCGAAGGGCCCTCACCTGCATCAACACGCACAAGGGACTGTTCAGCCACAACAGATGCCAGTTTGGAATTCGGTCGGCTGCAGCGATCTTCCAGAGAAACATGGAGAGCCTACTCAAGGTGGTAACATACACGGTGGTTCTTCAGGATGATATATTGGTCACGGGTCGGGACATTGCCGAGCACCTACAAAACCTGGAGGAGGTCCTCCAGCGACTGGATCGCGTAGGGCTGCGGCTGAAGAGGTTGAAATGCATCTTTATGGCAACAGAAGTGGAGTTTTGGGGGAGAAAGTTCGCGGCGGACGGCATTCGGCCCACAGACGCCAAGACAGAGGCTATCAAGAATGCGCCCAGGCCACAGAACGTCATGGAGCTGCGGTCGTTCCTGCGACTTCTCAACTATTTTGGTATCTTCCTACCGGCGTTAAGCACCTTTTTAGAGCCACAACATGTGTTATTGGGCAAAGCTGAGAACTGGTTATGGGGAAAAAAACAAGTAATTGCTTTTGAGAAAACCAGAAACATTTTATGCTCCAACAAGCTGCTTGTATTGTATAACCCATGTAAAAGACTTGTGCTAGCATATGACGCATCGTTATACGGAGTCGGGTGTGTATTACAACAAGCTAATGTTGCGGGGAAGTTGAAAACTGTCGCCTGTGCTTCCGGGACCTTGTCTAAGGCCGAGAGGGCCTACAGCCTGATTGAGAAAGAGGCATTAGCATGTGTGTTCGGGGTAAAGAAAATGCATCAGTACCTGTTTGACCTCAAATTTGAACTGGAAACCGATCACAAGCCCCTCACATCCCTGTTCGTCAAAAACAAGGGGCTAAATACTGTTGCCTCAGCCCGCATACAAAGGAGGGCAGTCGCGCTATCAGCATATAACTATGCCATCCTCCACAAGCCAGGCATCAACAACAGTGCGGATGCTCTTAGTTGGCTACCATTGCCAACCACAGGAGTCGAAATGGCGCAGCCTGCAAACTTGTTGATGGTGGCACAGCCCGCAGACTTGTTGATGGTCATGGAAGCGTTTAAAAATGATAAATCACCTGTCACGGTCTGCCAGGTTAGGACTTGGACCAGCCAAGATCCTCTGCTGTCCCTAGTAAAAAAAACTGTATACTGCATGGGAGCTGGGTCAGCATCCCTGTTGAAATGCAAAAGCCAATCAAGCCGTTCCAGCGGCGAAAGGATGAGCTGTCCATTCAGGCAGCCTGCCTGCTGTGGGCTAGTGCTCCCAAAAAAGGGCAGGGAGACGTTCATCTCGGATCTACAGAGCACACACCCGGGTACAGCAATGATGAAAGCAAAAGCCAAATCCCACGTGTGGTGACCTGGTATCGAATCTGACTTAGAGATTCCTGTGTACGGCAACGCAGTGTGTGTGCTCAGTTGAGCAAGGCACCCAGAGAGGCACCACTAAGTTTGTGGTCCTGGCCCTCCAGACCATGGTCGAGGATCCATGTCAATTATGCGGGCCCATTCCTCGGTAAAATGTTCCTGGTGGTGGTGGATGCTTTTTCAAATTGGATTGAATGTTAAATAATGTCGTGAGGCACTGCCACAGCCACCATTAAAAGCTTGAGGGCCATGTTTGCCACCCACGGTCTGCCTGACCTACTGGTCAGTGACAACGGGCAAAGTATCACCAGCGCCGAATTTAAAGAATTCCTGACCTGCAATGGGATCAAACATGTCACCTTGGCCCCGTTTAAACCAGCCTCCAATGGGCAGACAGAGCAGGCAGTACAAACCATCAAACAGAGTCTTAAACGAGTCACAGTCGGCTCACTCCATGCCCGCCTGTCCCGAGTACTGCTCAGCCATCACACAAGACCCCACTCGCTCACAGGGGTGCCCCCGGCTGAGCAACTCATAAAAAGGAGACTTAAAACCTGACTCTCGCTGTCGCTGCATGATCAGGTAGAGAGCAGGCGGCAGCAACAAAATGTAAAGTATGGTCGCGCCACTGTGTCACGGGAACTTGATGTGAATGACCCTGTGCATGTGCTAAACTATGGACAAGATCCCAAGTGGATCGCAGGCATGGTGATAGCCAAAGGAGGGAATAGTGTGTTTTTATTCAAACTAGACAATGGACAAATTTGCAGAAAGCACCAGGACCAAATGAGGCTGAGGTTCACAGACTGCCCTGAACAACACACAGCCCAAACCACCTTTTTAGAGCCCACAACACACACCAAAAGGATCAACGACAACATGCCGGACCAGAAAATCGAACCCATCACGCCCAACAGCCCAGCAAGGCCAGGCTCACCTAGCAGCTCACCTAAACGGTGGCACAATTGAGGAAGAGTGGAGGACATTTAAGGAGCTCTTTCATAGTGCTCAACAAAAATATAGTCCAATGAAAAAGAAGGGCGGTAACTGAAGGGATAACCAGCCGTGGATAACCAAGGAAATAAAGGAGAGTATCAAATTAAAAACCAAGGTGGCCAAGGTTAGTGGGAAACTCGAAGATTGGGAAAATTTTAAACGCAATCAAAGAGTGACTAAGAAAGCAATAAAGAAAGGAAAGATAGATTACGAAAGTAAACTTGCGCAAAACATAAAAACGGATAGTAAAAGCTTTTACCGCTATATAAAACGGAAAACAGTGACTAAAGTAAATGTTGGTCCATTAGAAGATGAGAAGGGGGATTTAATAATGGGAAATGTGGAAATGGCTGAGACCTTAAACAATTATTTTGCTTCGGTCTTCACAGTGGAAAACACAAAAACCATGCCAAAAATTGCTGGTCACGGGAATGTGGGAAGGGAGGACCTTGAGATAATCACTATCAATAGGGGGGTAGTGCTGGACAGGCTAATGGGACTCAAGGTAGATAAGACCCCTGGTCCTGATGAAATGCATCCCAGGGTATTAAAAGAGATGGCGTAAGTTATAGCAGATGCATTCGTTATAATCTACTAAAATTCTCTGAAAGGTAAATGGAAAGTTGGCCTTCATTGCGAGAGGGATGGAGTAAAAAAGCAGGGAGGTCCTGCTGCAACTGTGCAGGGTATTGGTGAGGCCGCACCTGGAGTACTGCGTGCAGTTTTGGTCACCTTACTTAAGGAATGATATACTAGCTTTGGAGGGGGTACAGAGACGATTCACTGGGCTGATTCCGGAGATGAGGGGGTTAAATTATAATGACGATAGATTGAGCAGACTAGGTCTTTACTCGTTGGAGTTCAGAAGGATGAGGGGTGATCTTATAGAAACATTTAAAATAATGAAAGGGTTAGACAAGATAGAGGCAGAGAAATTGTTTCCACTGGTCGGGGAGACTAGAACGAGAGGTCACAGACTCAAAATACGGGGGAGCCAATTTAAAATCGAGTTGAAAAGGAATTTCCTCTCCCAGAGGGTTGAGAATCTGTGGAATTATCTGCCCAAGGAAGCAGTTGAGGCTAGCTCATTGAATGTATTCAAATCACAGATAGATAGATTTTTAACCAATAAGGGAATTAAGGGTTATGGGGAGCGGGCGGGTAAGTGGAGCTGAGTCCACGGCCAGATCAGCCATGATCTTGTTGAATGGCGGAGCAGGCTCGAGGTTCTAGATGACCTAATCCTGTTCTGAATTCTTATGTTCTTATGTTTATTCAGGAATTGTGCAAACTTGCAAAAATAGATTATGCTTACTCAGTGAAACAAACGTGAAAAACTAAAGCAATGGATAAATCAAACAAGTGGTACAAAATGGATGAAATGTTCACACAAGGTCAAACCAATTTTTCAAATCTCGAGAAAAAAGATCGTTCTCCGCTGGAAACGGAAGCGAAATTGAGTTTTAGTGACGAGGAAGCTTTCTTTTTAGTTGAATCGTTTGTTGTCTTGTTTAAACTAATTTCAGAATGATTGTCCAGGAAGATTTCACCGCAGTCTTCAGCTCTTCTCTGAATTTCCTGCATAAATACACGGGTTTTGAATGCAACTCAAAAATGTTAACGTTGTGCCTGTCTCAGTGGCGACATATCCACGGTCTGTGTGGTCACCTCGGTAATAATTGATGCTTGCTAGTCTGGTAGTTACGAAACACACGGCATTTGTCAGCCACAAAAATATAAAACTGCCCGATATCGCAAAGAGTAAAATGATGGATTTCCTTCGGCTTTCCATCTCTGAAACGCTCTCATTCTCATTCTTGTTGCCTCGGAGTCTTCTGCTCGATCTACTGGCGTCTAAAATACGTCTGATTGTCAAATAATTTAACAAGGCAATTAAGGAAAAGTGAAGCCATACGCCCAGGCATTGTGAAAGCAGATGTACACTAAATCTGCAGGTGATGAAATAAAAGCCACACTTGTCCGACAGCCCCACTGCACCTTGTTAATTACGTACTGAGGATCAAATGCAAAGAAAACAGCGATGTTCTTTAAAAAGATTACAATTGTTAAAGTTGGTACAACCGCGGCCGCATTTCTCACGGTGCAATACTTTATTTTAAACGTCTGGCAGCAGATAAACACAAATCGGTCAAATGTGAAGGAGACGGTGAACCAAACAGACAATTCGAGGGTTACAGCAGTCACATATCGAATGAACTTACACGCCGGAGTGTGGGGCAGGAGGGAAACTGGGAAGCGATAATTGAAATAATCATACACTATTACGACAATGATCATGATCAGTAGATCTGCAGTTGCCATGGTCGCCATGTAGACAGAGATACACTTGGAAAGGCCGCAGTTTCCTCGGGAGGGAATCAGAATTGTCACCAAGTTCGCTGTCAGAAAAAGAGAGCAGGGAAATAATGTTAGGCTGTCTGATTGAAATATATACACAGTTACCTGTTAAGAACATTTTACTCCAGTCAGGGCGAGTATCAACACGGAGCAGTGTGAGAACAGGATTTGGACTGGAGCCATTATCTGGGCAAACGACCCACACATTTTAATGAGCTGCTGCAGTGCTCACTCTGCCTGGGGTGGCAAGACGGTCTGGAAATCCTGGTGTTCGAGCTTCAGGGAACACAGTCACTGAAATAAAGTTATTGGTTTAAAGGACACGCAGAAAGTGCTGACACACAGTTCTGACATGTTTCCTGTCACTTCCAATAGTGTAAGTCAGCCAACTAGAAAATTGGTCACATTATCCTGTAGGGTTATGGTTAACAACCGATTAACAACACACATGTTACAATGACACACCGGGGATATTGACGGCTGCGAGAATCGGGTAGAAAATATCTTTGATCAGTAGAATTGCTGGTCGCCCCATCTCCTGTGAGAATGGAGCGTTTCTTTCGGAGCTGAAAGACACTGACTGAAGCACGGCTCAGGCAATGGAATAGAACCGATATTTATCCACGCGTCAATTACCCAGGGAGTAAATTGGATGAAATCGTCATTATCATTAGTGCAGACATTGAACAAATAAACTCGATAGGTTGGATTTTTATCTGTTACGTCAAATTAAGACACAAGAACATTGAATTGTAAGATCTGTGTACACGATCAGTTTCTTGGTAAATTAAATCTGTTTGATTCAAAATAAACTTTTAAAGCATGCCCACTTGCGCTAGTGTGCTGTCAGAAATTATCTCACTTTGAAGAATCTTCACAGACCAGTGCAAGTGGTGGAATCTTACAATTTCCAACGGACCATGAGCAGTATTGTGTTTGTGTTTCCCACATACACTCCCACACACACACACACTCTCTCCCCAAACACACACTCCCCCCATACACAAACACACCCCCCCCACGCACACACACTCCCCCCCATACACACACACACTCCCCCCACACACATACACACTCCCCCCACACACACACACATTCCCCCCCACACACACACTACCCCCACACACATATACACACCCCCCCCACACACACACACTGCCCCCCCCACACACAGACACACTCCCCCCACACACACACACTCCCCCCCACATACACACACTCCCCCCCACACACACACATACACTCCCCCCCCACACAGACACACACTCCCCCCACACACACACACTCCACCCACACGCACACTCCCCACCCACGCACACACTCACCACCCACACATACACACTCCCCCCAACACACACACACTCCCCCCCTACACACACACTCACACACCCTCCCACACAGACACACAGACACCCACACACACACACTCCCCCCCCACACACTCACACTCCCGCCCACACACACACTCACACTACCCACCACACACACACAAACTCCCCTCCCCACTCACACACACACTCCCCACACCACCACACACACACACTCACCCCCCCACACATACACACTCCCCCCACACACACACACTCCCCCCCCACACACACACACACCACACACACACACACTCCCCACCCCCCCACACACACACACTCCACCCCCACACACACAAACTCTCCCCACAAACACACACACACTCCCCCACCATACGCAGACACTCACCCCACACACAGACATACAATCCCCCCACACACACACACACTCCCCCCACACATTCACACTCCCACCCCCACACACACACAAACTCTCCCCCCCCACACACACACACGCACTTCCCCCCACACACACCCACGCACTTCCCCCCACACACACACACACTCCCCCCCACATGCACACACACACACCAGCCACATACACACACTTCCCCCCCACACACTCACACTCCCTCCCACACACGCACACCCCCACACAAACACACTCACACTACCCCCACATACACACACAAACTCCACTCCCCACTCGCGCACACACTCCCCGCACACCCACACCCACACACTCCCGCCCACACACACACTCCCCCCCGACACACACACACACACAAACACCACACACACACACACTCCCCACCCCCCCACACACACACACTCCACCCCCACACAAACACACTCTCCCCACAAACACACACACACTCCCCCACCACACACAAACACTCACCACACACACAGACATACAACCCCCCCCCACACACACACACTCCCCCCAACACACACAAACTACCCCCCACACATACACACTCCCCCCCACACACACACACACTCCCCCCAACACACACACACTCCCCCCCACACACACACACACTCCCCCCCCCCACACACACAAACACTCTCCCCCCACACACACACACACGCACTCCCCCCCCACACAAACGCACTACCAGCACACACACACTCCCCCGCCACACACACACACACTCCCATCCAAAAACACACTCCCGCCCCACACACACACTCCCCCCCACACACACACTCCCCCCACACACAAACTCCCCCCCACACACACACAACCACCCCCACACACACACTCTCCCCCCACACACACACTCCCCCCGACACACAAAATTGCCCCACACACACAGACTCACCCCCCCCACACACACACACACACTCCCCCTACACACACACACTCCCCCCCACACACACACTCCCCCCCACACACACATACTCTCCCCCCAAACACAAACTCCCTCCCAAACACACACTCCCCCCGCACACACACACACACACACACACACACTCCCCCCCTACACACACACACACACACTCCCCTCCCCACAAACACACTCTCCCCCCACACACACACACTCCCCCCCACACACACAAACCGCCCCCCCACACACACACACTCACCACACACACACTCCCCCCTACACAAACACACACACACACACCCACACACAAACACGCACACTCCCCCCACACCACTCACACACACTCCCCCCCACACACACTCACACTCCCCCCCACACACACACACACTCCCCCACCACACACACACACACACGCACTCCCACCGCAAACACACACTCCCTCTCCCTACACCTACCCTTGCCCCCACACACTCACACTCCGCCCCACACACACACATTCCCCCCCACACACACACACTCCCCCACACACACACACACACTACCCCTCCCACACACACACACTCCCCCCCACACACACACACTCCCACCCACACACACACACACAGACTACCCACACATAAATACACACACACACTCCCCCCCGACACACACAAACTCTCCCCCAAACACAGACACTCCGCCCTCACACACACGCACACACACACTCCCCCCCCCCACACACACACATACTCTCCCCACACACACACACACACTCCCCCCCACACAGACAAACTCCCCCCCACACATACACACTCCACCCCCACACACATACACTCCCCCACACACGAACACACTCTCCCACACACAGATACAAACTCCTCCCAAACACACAGACACACAAACTCCCCCCACACAGACACACTCACCCACCCACGCACACACTCCCCCCACACACACACACTCCCGCCCACACGCACACACACTCCCCCCCCACACACACGCACTCCCACCCCCACACACACACACTCGCCCCCCACCCCCACACTCCCCCCCACACACACACTCCCCCACCCCCACACACACACACTCCCCCCCACACACACACACATCCCCCACACACACACACTCCCTCCCCACACACACACACACAATCCCCCCACGCACACACACAGACACATTTCCCCCTCACACACACCCCACACACACATACAGTCCCCCCCACACACACACACTCCCCCCCCACACACACTCACTCCCCCCCACACAAACACACACACTCCCCCCGACACACACACACTCCCCCCGTCACACACACACACACACCCCACACACACACATACTCCCCCCCACACACTCACACTGCCCCCCCACACACACACACACACTCCTCCCCACACACACATACTCCCCCCCCACACACACACTCTCCCCTCCCACACACACACACACACACTCCCCCCCACATACGCACTCCCCCCCCACACACACACACACTCTCTCCCACACACACACTCCCCCCCCCAAACACACACACACTCCCTCCCCACACACACACTCCCCCCCACACACACACTCACTCCCCCCCCAAACACACCCTCCCCCCCACACACACACTCCCCCACCCCCCCCCCACAAACACACTCTCTCCCCACACACACACACACACACACACACACACACACACATCGCACCCCCCCACCCAACCACACACTCCACCTGCCACCCCTGCATTGATGATATTGGTAGAGTGAGGGCTTTGTCGGGCCATGAGGTTACAGCCTGTGAAGGAATACAATTCTGTTGCTGCTGATGGTCCACAGCGCCTTTTGAGTTGCTATATCTGTTCTGAATCTATCCCATTTAGTGCCACAAAGCACGATGGAGGCTGTCCTCAGTGTGAAGATGGGACTTTGTCTCCACAATGACTGTGAGGTGATCAGTGCTACCAATCTTGTTATGGGCAGATGCATTGGTGAGGACGACGTAAAGTAGGTTTCTCCCTCGTGTTGGTTCTCTCACCACTTGCTACAGGCCCAGTTTGACAGCTATGTCCTTCAGGACTCGGCCAGCTCGGTCAGTAGCGGTGATACCGAGCCTGTCTTCGTGATGGACATTGAAGTCCCTCACCCAGAGTACGTTCTGTGTCCTTGCTACCCTCAGTGCTTCTACCAAGTGGTGTTCAACTTGGAGGAGTACTGATTCATGGAACCATAGAAAAATAGAAAATAGGTGCAGGAGTAAGCCATTCAGTTGATCATTCCCTAAGTACACCTTTCCTGCTTTCACTCCAAAGCCCTTGATCCCTTTAGCCATAAGGATCATATCTAACTCCCTCTTGAATATATCCAATGAACTGGCATCAGCAACTCTCTGCAGCAGGGAATTCCACAGGGTAACAACTCTCTGAGTGAAGAAGTTTCTCCTCATCTCAGTTCTAAATGGCTTACCCCTTATCCTTAGACTGTGTCCCCTGGTTCTGGACTTCCCAACATCGAGAACATTCTTCCCACATCTAACTTGTCCAGTTCCGTCAGAATCTTATATGTTTCAATGAGATCCCCTCTCATCCTTCTAAACTCCAATGTATAAAGGCCCAGTTGATCCAATCTCTCCTCATATGTCGGTCCCACCATCCTGGGAATCAGTCTGGTGAACCTTTGCTGCACTCCCTCAATAGTAAGTATGTCCTTCCTCAGATTAGGAGACCAAAACTAAACACAATATTCCAGATGAGGCCTCATCAAGTCCCTGTACAATTGCAGTAAGACCTCCGTGCTCCTATATTCAAATCCCCTAGCTATGAAAGCCAACATACCATTTGCCTTCTTCACCGCCTGCTGTACCTGCATGCCAAATTTCAATGACTGATGAACCATGACACCCAGGTCTCGTTGCATCTCCCCTTTTCATAATCTGCCGCGATTCAGATAATATGTTGCCTTCGTATTTTTGCCACCAAAGTGGATAAACTCACATGTATCCACATTATACTTCATCTGCCATGCATTTGCCCACTCACCTAACCTGTCCAAGTCACCCTGCAGCCTCTTCGCATCCTCCTCACAGCTCACACCGCCACCCAGTTAAGTGTCATCTGCAAACCTGGAGATATTACACTCAATTCCTTCATCTAAATCATTGTTGTATATTGTAAATAGCTGGGGTCCCAGCACTGAGCCCTGCGGCACTCCACTTGTCACTGCCTGCCATTCTGAAATGGACCCGTTTATCCCAACTCTGTGCTTCCTGTCTGCCAACCAGTCTCTATCCACGTCAGTACATTACCCCTAATACTATGTGCTTTGATTTTGCACACCAATCTCTTGTGTGGGACCTTGTCAAAAGACTTTTGAAAGTCCAAATACACCACATCCACTGGTTCTCCCTTGTCCACTCTGCTAGTTACATCCTCAAAAAATTCCAGAAGATTTGTCAAGCAAGATTTCGGTTTCAAAAATCCATGCTGACTTGGACCGATCCTGTCACTGCTTTCCAAATGCGCTGCTATTTCATCCTTAATAATTGATTCCAACATTTTCCCCACTACTGATGTCAGGCTAACCGATCTATAATTACCCGTTTTCTCTCTCCCTCCTTTTTAAAAAGTGGTGTTACATTTGCTACCCTCCAGTCCACAGGAGCTGATCCAGAATCGATAGACTGTTGGAAAATGACCACCAATGCTTCCACTATTTCTCGGGCCACTTCCGTAAGTACTCTGGGAAGCAGACTATCAGGGCCCGGGGATTTATCGGACTTCAATCCCATCAATTTCCCGAAGACAATTTCCCGCATAATAAGGATATCCTTTAGTTCCTCCTTCTCACTAGACCCTCGGTCCCCTCGTACATTCGGAAGGTTATTTGTGACTTCCTTCTTGAAGACAGAACCAAAGTATTTTCTGAGGGAGGACAGCCGGTGGTAATCAGCAGGTGGTTTCCTTGCCCATGCTTGACCTGAAGCTATGAGACTTCCTGGGGTCCGGAATCAATGTTGAGGACTCCCAGGGCCACTCCCTCCCTTCTGACTATATACCACTGTGCTGTCACCACTATCCTGCAGGTGGGACAGGACATACCCAGGGATGGTGATGAAGGAGACAACTTACAGGCCCACCTAGCTTTGTATCATCAGGTCCCCTCATCCAAATCATTGATATAGATTGTCCGCATGCCTGACATGAGACTCCCAAAGCAAGCGCTCTACTCGGAGCTCCTTCACGGCAAACGAGCCAAAGGTGGTCAGAGGAAACGTTACAGGGACCACCCTCAAAGCCTCCCTGATAAAGTGCAACATCCCCACCGACACCAGGGAGTCCCTGGCCAAAGACCAGTCCGCAGAAGTGGAGGAAGTGCATCCGGGAGGGCGCTGAGCACCTCGAGTCTCGTTGCCGAGAGCGTGCAGAAACCAAGCGCAGGCAGCAGAAGGACTTGTGCAGCAAAACAGTCCCACCCTCCCCTTCCCTCAACCAATGTCTGTCCAACCTGTGACAGGGACTGTGGCTCTCATATTGGACTGTTCAGCCACTTAAGGACTCATTTTAAGAGTGGAAT